>NW_027195127.1:25000-265000 GCF_038502225.1 Cherax quadricarinatus | reverse complement strand
ACTACTATTATCATTATTACTATTATCATTACTACTACTATTCCATTACTGCTACTACTATTATCATTGCTGCTACTACTTTTATCATTACTATTATCATTACTACTACTACTAATGTTATCAGTATGTCTGGTAATATCCACCAGGAATCACACTGTTTCCCAACAATTTCCATATAAAAATTCTCTCAATCTTGCAGTCACATTCATCATGTGTAGTTAATTGTTTTGTAGAGGAAACTGTCACTGTGGTATTACATAGCTGGTAACACCTTACTGACAGTCACTGTGGTGTTACATAACTGGTAACACCTTACTGACAGTCACTGTGGTGTTACATAACTGGTAACACCTTACTGACAGTCACTGTGGTGTTACATAACCGGTAACACCTTACTGACAGTCACTGTGGTGTTATATAACTGGTAACACCTTACTGACAGTCACTGTGGTGTTACATAACTAGTAACACCTTACTGACAGTCACTGAGGTGTTACATAACTGGTAACATTACTGACAGTCACTGTGGTGTTACATAACTGGTAACACCTTACTGACAGTCACAATGGTGTTACATAACTGGTAACACCTTACTGACAGTCACTGTGGTGTTACATAACTGGTAACACCTTACTGACAGTCACAATGGTGTTACATAACTGGTAACACCTTACTGACAGTCACTGTGGTGTTACATAACTGGTAACACCTTATTGACAGTGTTACAAAAAACGCGATTCTAAAAGCTTAGTGATCTCCAGTGAATACTAGAAAGGACTGCCCTTCTAGCATCCAGCCTGTTACTAGGTTTTCGTAACAATTAGTCAGTATCCTTGTCCAATTATCCATTAGAATTCAGTATGATTCAATAGTGCTTCAGGATTACAATTGGTAGGCTACTAACTAGAGAAATTAAAATTTAATAAATTTATTAAGTATCGTCTAGAGGTATATCAAATTAAATTAATCACAGTAATAAAAATAATAATCACTTCTCTCGTTTACAATATTATTGTGCTGAAAGCACATATCACATTTATAATTCTTAATAAGTACCGTCTGGTACATTAACATTTAATAAGATATTACAAATATGTACAAGTAAGTTTGTGTGTATGTGTGTAAGTGCTCTAAGTAGTTTGCTATGTCTCAAGACTCGACTAGACTTAAACAAGCGACTGACAAAGTCCTCAAATAAACTAAGTTCTTGACCAACTGGCAATCAGAACAGTCTGCTTGAACAATAAAAAGAATGCTAAGCCCAATAGCAATATAACAAGCAACTGCGACACAGAATCAGGAACAAGGAGATAATGTAACGACACTAAGTAGGGACCATCAGCAGATCCTCCACAAAAGTCACAAAACTCCCATACTACTGAATCCAAGTTCAGCATAAGAAAATCCCCGACTGTGATAATACAGAGATACCAGTACAAGTTACGTCAGAAGCTACAGCTCAGGACCTGAGTTGTTTAGAGTATCTATACGACACACAACCTCAGTACAACGTCGAAAATCACTAAGTCTATACAATGTTCTGTGAACAGTCTCCAGAACTAACAATAATGAGACAAGAGACGATCTTCCAACAAGGGCCAATAAGGAAGAGTTAGGCACTTGTCAGGAATACGTCCATCCACCAAGCGAGTCTAGACCAGACTGAATACTTCAGGCGAGGTGAGGACACCCCCCTCGATCATGTGATAGCTCCGTGGACAGCTGCTGCCCAGCAACAGAAGCCGGCAGTCTAACGAGCCACAAGCGATAATTACAGTAGTTAGACAATCAAGACTTGAACTTTGAGCACATAATATGTGTTACATCCTACCTAACAAAAGGAAACTAAGTCAAATAATAATATAGAGTCATTTATTTACGATTTAGCTGTTATCGCAAATATAACCAATATAAAATTATAAGAAAAGGTAATAATTATATATTTACATAATAATCATTGCAACCCATTCAGGGGTTGCAACACCCCACCAACACGACAAACGGTTGCACTAGGAGTTGCATTAATGTCTTTCACATTACTGATTACTCAGGTTACATTACTAATTAATATAAACATTAATCAGAGTCACTCTTGTGCCAAGCACTTCTATAATTTAACAGTGTCTGTTTCACTATAAGTTATGCCCTAGTACTAGGGCAGTACACAGTATCGTATCTTTGCATACTCGTGGTTATGTACATCAGTGTAGAGACAGGATAGCATAGACAAGCATGACACGTTGAGGCTCGAACATAGTAGTGTAGACAGCATAATAGTCTTGTGTTATAGACAGGAGACAGCATTCCACTCTTAAGTAGTGGTTGTGGAATGCTATGCAGTATGGACCTCTGAGTATGAAACAGCTTAAGGTGTGTAGTGAAGGGGGGGGGGTCTGCGGCAGGACAGTGTTCCGCCAAGCAGTAACATCGCCCACACGACACTACCCACTCATCACTCAGCTTATGTCTCCTCCTCACACACATAACTACTGTGAATATATAAATATAATAATTAGACATGACATGAGTATACATAGTTAATATGGGCTGGAGGGATTACGTTACTTTACTGAATTTGACATGGCAAGTAACAAAAGGTATTTGGGCATTAAAATCACGTTAATTTAAAATGAGGAAGTGCCCAAATACACGTCAAAATGTTCAAAGGACACCACAAGAGCTAGAGCCTCTTTCTCAATAGTGGCATAATTTTTCTGGTGTCGTTTAAGCTTAGATGAATATTAACATAGAGGATGGAGAATGTCAGTGGATGTTGACTGTTGGAGCAGCACAGCACCCACTGCATAGCCACTCGCATCTATATGTAAAAAAATGGAAAGATTGAAATTAGGACTCAACACTGGAGCAGAGGAAAGCAGATGCATCAACCTTTTGAACAAATCTGAACAATCACTAGTCCAGATGAACTGAACTTTGCTACTAATGAACACAGTGAGAGGTGTAGGTGAAGGTGTGTGTGCTGGCTTGCCTGTCACTTGACACACGTGGCAATGTCGCACATGATCAACTACTGTTTCCTTCATCTTTGGCCAAGTAAAATGTTTTACCAGTTTACCGAGTGTCTTCTTGACACCCAAATGTCCTCCTATGGGACTACTGTGAGCAAAATCAATGGCTTGTTCACGAAATGTAATTGGTAACACTACGAGATGCTTGACTGTGGTGGAAACACTATCAGCTGACAACTTACATGTATTTTTCTCCATCAGTACACCATTACTATAATAGTAACAATTATCGACATCCTTTGCTTCACTCTCAGTAACGGCTATATCTCTCAGTCTTTCCAGTGACTGATCAACAAACTGATCCTTGATTAAATCATCATGAGTTAGAAATTTATCGTCAGTTGTGTCCTGACTAGGTTGATGACCGGGGGGAGCCAGTGTTAATGACCCTGGGCGCAGAGCGTCACTAAACAACATATTCAAGCCCAAATCATTGTCATCCACTAACTCAACAGGAGACAAGGATGGTTGTTGAATCTTTGACATAGCTCTAGTAATTGCGCTGAGAGGAAATAAAATAGGTTTCTCTTTACAAGCTTCAATGGTATAATTATCATCAGTGTTATTATCAATCACAAGTGGTTCCTTACATATACCAGCATGAAGGATATCGTTCCCTATCAACAAATCTACTGACCTGATGGGAAATACACCACTGGATATACCTACTGAAATATAACCAGTATAATAGCTTGTTTGAATATAAACTTTGTGCAAAGGTACTTTTATAACAGCCCCTCCATAGGCTTCTAACAATACATCTATCTTGCAATAGGTATCATCAGTTATGGGCAGTACATCTTCTCTTAATAACGTGAGATAACTGCCAGTGTCTCTGAAAGTAATTATTTCAGTCAGATGTGATTCGTCAAATCCTACTTTACCTTTCGAAAAGTAAGGACTCATCGCTGAACGAATCTTTTCGTCAGATACAGTTTCTAACGCTAGTCATCTGTCCTGAGTAATATTATCTAAAACAGTAGGATCAGAGATATTACTAGGATTTTGGTGCCTTTGTTGCTCGGAAGAGGATACGACTTGAGTGGGGGCGCCAGCCGCACGACTGTCTCTCGTATCTCTTTCTAACTTATAGCAATACTCTCTAGCATGTCCTTTTCTGTTACAATAGGTACATTTAACTTCTTCTCGATGTCAGATTTCTGTCTAGCTACAGAGACAGATTCAGGATTGTGAGTTTTCCTGGTAAAGGTACGAGAAGTTACAGGAGCAGGTACATCAGGCCGGCAATGAGCAGCTGTTTTAGGTTGCCAACTTCTAGGACAATTTTTAGTTACCTTGTTTCTTTGTGTTTTAGTACGTACAAGTTTGTGAGAAATCTCGTAATTGTCTGCTAATGCTGCAGTTTCCAGAATATCCGAGGTAGTATGATCGATCAGATATTCTTGTATGTCAGCAGACATACAGTTGTTAAACTCTTCGTGTAGTAACAACTGAACAAGGCTGTCGTAGTTGTTACACTTGGCAGACCTACACCATCTCTCAAATGCAACTTTTTTCTCACAAGCAAACTCTACACAAGTTTGATCTTGTCGTAGTTGTAACGTAAGAAATGCACGTTGATAACTTACAGATAACAAGTTATATGTCTCAAGAATAGTTTGTTTGACAGCATCATAACTAATGTACTTAGCAAATGGTAAAGCAGCAGTACAAGTTTGAGCTCTTCCTGTCAAAGCTGTATGCAACAAGGTAGCCCAGTGCTTAAATGGCCAGTTCATAGCACGTGCCTGGTTCTCAAACACATCAAAATAGGTGTCCAAGTCACTCAAAAAACTTAGGAACCATGGATGCAGCTTTCTGCACATTAAATGTGTCCTGTGATCTATCAGTCTGTTGTCTTCCAAGACGAACATTTTCTCTTTGGAAATCTTCTTCGTTCAATTTCCTCTGTGCCTCTATTTGTGCAGTCTGCAACATAATGAGACGTTCTAACCTCTCAAACTGTTCCTGAGAGATAGAACCAGGAGGTAATGGAGGAGTAGGGAAATTAACATGTCTTTCTGGATTGTCCTTAGGTCGGGCACCTCGTCCTACCGTCCCTAGAGAGTCTAGATCTGGTCTAGGATAAGTAGATACAGGTGTAGCATACAAGTTACTAGTATTAGGCTGAGTCATACTAACAGCTGTACTCTGTACTACTGTGTCAGTGAGGGAAGGAGTGAGCGAGAACTGAGCTACACTAGGCTCAGACACTTCTGCTGTAGTTGCTCTTTCTTCTAAGTAATAAAATAGAGTCATACTTCCTAATTATGATACTAGGCTTTCTGAATCTGAATCATAATCAGACATCTCTGTATGAGCAGGAAACAATATATCTTTAATTAACGCTTTGACAGTTTCTGCGGTGTAATTCCTGTTACACGTCACACCGAGATATTTGGCTACTCGCCAACACGTCTGAAGTTTTAATGTACTTAACTCAGACAAAGTCAGAGTATCAATTAACTGTTTCACTTTGGTATACATCAAGAAAACAAGTGTACTACGAGAGAGTGATTATGGGAAACTATAATCCTAATAGGAACTTTAGTGTTGGTGGTCTTAGAGCTAGAACTCATAAACAGTATTTCCATCTCCTTGAATCAAGAGATTCAATCAAGCACATACATCCACCTGGTATGTTGTACAAGACAAAACTCAAAGTCTTCAGATTAGGAAAGTACTTGAAGTGTTTGATCATAGAGTTACTAGTATGTCAAACTGGACAATTTCTCCAACACCTTGGATCAAAAGCCTCCTGGACAGGCCCCCCATTTGTTACAAAAAACGCTATTCTAAAAGCTTAGAGATCTCCAGTGAATACTAGATTGGACTGCCCTTCTAGCATCCAGCCTGTTACTGGGTTTTCGTAACAATTAGTCAGTATCCTTGTCCAATTATCCATTAGAATTCAGTATGATTCAATAATGCTTCAGGATTACAATTGGTAGGCTACTAACTAGAGAAATTAAAATTTAATAAATTTATTAAGTATCGTCTGGAGGTATATCAAATTAAATTAATCACAGTAATCAAAATAATAATCACTTCTCTCGTTTGCAGTATTATTGTGCTGAAAGCACATGTCACATTTATAATTCTTAAGTACCGTCTGGTACATTAACATTTAATGAGATATTACAAATATGTACAAGTAAGTTTGTGTGTATGTGTGTAAGTGCTCTAAGTAGTTCGCTATGTCTCAAGACTCGACTAGACCTAAACAAGTGACTGACAAAGTCCTCAAATAAACTAAGTTCTTGACCAACTGGCAATCAGAACAGTCTGCTTGAACAATAAAAAGAATGCTAAGCCCAATAGCAATATAACAAGCAACTGCGACACAGAATCAGGAACAAGGAGATAATGTAACGACACTAAGTAGGGACCATCAGCAGATCCTCCACAAAAGTCACAAAACTCCCATACTACTGAATCTAAGTTCAGCATAAGAAAATCCCCGACTGTGATAATACAGAGATACCAGTACAAGTTACGTCAGAAGCTACAGCTCAGGACCTGAGTTGTTTAGAGTGTCTATGCGACACACAACCTCAGTACAACGTCGAAAATCACTATACAATGTTCTGTGAACAGACTCTCCAGAACTAACAATAATGAGACAAGAGACGAACTTCCAACAAGGGCCAATAAGGAAGAGTTAGGCACTTGTCAGGAATACGTCCAACCACCAAGCGAGTCTAGACCAGACTGAATACTTCAGGCGAGGTGAGGACACCCCCCTCGATCATGTGATAGCTCCGTGGACAGCTGCTGCCCAGCAACAGAAGCCGGCAGTCTAACGAGCCACAAGCGATAATTACAGTAGTTAGACAATCAAGACTTGAACTTTGAGCACATAATATATGTTACATCCTACCTAACAAAAGGAAACTAAGTCAAATAATAATATAAAGTCATATATTTGCGATTTAGCTATTATCGCAAATATAAGCAATATAAAATTATATGAAAAGGTAATAATTATATATAAACATAATAATCATTGCAACCCATTCAGGGGTTGCAACAGATAGTCACTGAAGTGTTACATAACTGATAACACCGTAATGATAATCACTCAGGTATTACATAACTGGTAACACCTTTCTGACAATTACTCAGGTGTCAAATAACTGGTAACACCTTACTGACAATCACTCAGGTGTTACATAACTGGTAACACCTTACTGACAATCACTCAGGTGTTACATTTACAATAATGGTTATCTGAGAATTATTACACTTTTGTTTACTGGCTAAACTTAATCGTCTTTATCTTATTATTTCGTACAGTTCTATGATAATTAACTAAATGTAATTACTTATTCGAAAGTAATGTTTTGTGTTGCTGCCTATTATTGTAATGTTGTTATGCATTATATTAGTCATATATGAATGGTAAACAATACCGACACAATGAAAAATTAAACACATGTGAAAAATCTTTAATTTGCTGGTCTTCACTTTACGTAATATATTGTATTGATAAAGTCACTGTTTGGCAATACGTCTACAAACTAAAAAAAAAAAAACAGATGTTGGAAGTTGTCCAATTGTTTATAATAGTTGTTGGTCTCTCAACTTTCTTTAGTTCATGACATTCTTCAAATGCTCTATTTATAAGGAAATATTTTCGGATTCTTTTTATTTAATATTTTCTGCAGCACTTCTTTGATTTTATTTGAATTATGAATCACTACAACTCTTAAGAAAATGTTAACAACTGTAAAATAATTAAGTTAGTAGTTATTCATCAATGGAAATTTAGTACTTTTAATAACTATGATCAGAGTAATGTTCAGTTACGACTTAACCTAAACATTAACGTTAAGTATTATTTATAGCATAAGCATTAGGACTGAACAAATAACATTGAGTATCATACCATTCATTAATTTTACAGCATAAATTTGATAAAAAGAATTAAAATGGTCGCTCCTGCGACCATTTTAATTCTTTTTATCAAAGGATCAAATATCCCCAGCTGTTTTTTTTTATTTTCATCCCATAACATTTACTGTGTGTGGGGGCGTGGGCTAATATTTTATTATATTCTAAAGGAGGTGAAGGAAGTGAAAATATAAGAAGAGAGACAAACTTGTTAAATTGTTTAATAATGATTTCTAGCTAAACTTTATCTTTCATAAGACAATTCATAATAGTTTCTTCTTTACCTTACCCTAAAGTGTCTCAAACTAGTAACTTTTCATACTTTTCACAATGGTTGTCTTGAAAATCCCGGAAACCAACATTCTTCATCAGAATATTGAAATATATAAAGTTTCTGAATTCCCGAACATTTAGCAAGACTAATTTTTTTTCTGCCTCCAAGTTTTCGATTCTATTTTGAAAAGACAAACGTAATTTTAACAACTGTGAGGGAGAGTGTATAATATGAATTGGTACAAATTTGTGTACATATATGTGTGTGTGTGACAGTTGGACGTCTGTGGCATAGGTGGACGTCTGTGTGGCATAGTGGACGTCTGTGTGGCATAGTGGACGTCTGTGTGGCACAGTGGACGTCTGTGTGGTATAGTGGACTTCTGTGTGGCATAGGTGGACGTATGTGTGGCATAGGTGGACGTCTGTGTGGCATAGGTGGACGTATGTGTGGCATAGGTGAATGTCTGTGTGGCATAGGTGGACTAATATGCATGATTACATGCATATTAGTCTAAGAGGCGATGAATGTGTTTTACACGTGTGTGTGTACTCACCTAGTTGTACTCCCCTAGTTGTGGTTGCGGGGGTAGAGTTACAGCTCCCAGCCCCGCCTCTTCAATTGGCCGCTACCCACTCTTCCCGTTCCGTGAGCTTTATCATACCTCTTCTTGTGTGTGCGTGTATGTGTAAGATTGTTTAGGTACAGTTACACTTAAAAACAGTTACACAGATGATCATACATAGTAACATATGTGTAAATTACCCAGGATAACCACAAAAAAGTCAGATAAAGTAACTTATATCCATTGTGTCTCGTCTTGCAATTACATGACATATAACCCAATTAAACTTAAAAGTTCAACGCTTACTACAGTTCTCGTGGAGTGGGACAGACAGATTAATACACGAACAGCCATCCACACTCAATGAAACATTCACAAACACACTTAAGCTGCTGATAAAGTACGGAAACTTATATTTAATGAATATGAATCGTATATTTTAAATAGAAGTCCCAGATTTTCACTGAGTGGCCAGACCTTGGTGGCCGAACTGGACGGTAGCTTGGCTGCGTCCAGCTGACCTACGGTCTAGACTGTCTTGGTGGTGTAATTACATGACGCAGTTTTCTGTGTGTCCCCTCCTGTAATTCGACCCACCTGGACAGTCTGTGCCGTAGACCAGACCTCGTTCTCATCTAGCTAGATCACTGGGGGTGGCTGAGCTGACTTCGGGATACATAGCCTGGAGAAAGCTGAGACTGAAAGATAACCTAAGGACAGTGTGGAAAGGGAAACATCCGGGGCCCACGGATGGATTCCTGGACACATGGACCTGGGAAAGGCAAGAATATCCTGGGGAAGTGGGAAAGGGAGAATATCTGAGGGGACACAGATGGACTCCTAGACACATTGACCTGGGAAAGACGAGGATACTGCTGGCTGAGGCAGACCTTGGGGAAGTGGGGAAGGGAAAATATCTGAGGGGACACAGATGGACTCCTGGACACATGAACCTGGGAAAGGCGAGGATACTGGTTGCTGAGGCAGACCTTGGGGAAGTGGGGAAAGGAGAATATCTGAGGGGACACAGATGGACTCCTGGACACATGGACCTGGGAAAGACGAGGATACTGGTTGTTGAGGCAGACCTTTGGGAAGTGGGGAAGGGAAAATATCTGAGGGGACACGGATGGACTCCTGGACACATGGACCTTGGGAAAACTTCAAAAACACAGTAAGGCGAACCACTGGCCTCCACGCGTCAAGGTCTGGTAACTCAGAGATAACTCTGAGACGGACAGTGGTTACAAATAATAATAATGAAAATTTCGATTTCTTATAAATTGATATGTGATTATTTTACATTTTGGGTGGCCTTAAATTTACGTAAGTCAAGGAAAAATTAAAATTTTTTGATAACAGATGACGAGTTGGATGTTCTCTAACACGAAACTCAATAAGTTATGCAATATTGATTTACATTAAAAACAGTAAAAAGGAAAAGTGCTTTCTGGTCGAACTTATATTACTTATAACTTACATTTACCATTTAGAGGAATCAGTATCAGATCAGAAGTTCAGTGTTCATATCTCTGTGCTTTCTTCTGTTAATTTTTCTAATGTTGCCATTCCACATGTCAACAACTACAAGTAGACTAATGAGTAGCCATGTAGAAATAATGTGAAAGACCCTTGAGTAAAAATGTAGCAAGTTTGTGTTAACCCATCAATTACTTCATCTATGGCAACTAATTTAAGACAGGCGTGTCTTTAGAAATTCAAGTTGGCTGGAAGGCTTTCTTGACTTTATATTCACATTCAATATCGATCTGGTAAAGAAAATGTTCTGAACATGATGATATGAGTTAAACTATTTAATGAACGAGTTGAACAGAGAGAGAACATGTACTGAACAGTTTTATCTGAAATAAAACACTCATTGAACATTCACATAAAGAGCACTGCTTCACACAGCATGGATGGTTGGTAGTGAGTTGTGGTAAGGGACGGTTGATGATAAGTTGTGATGATTAATGGGTGGAGATGAATTGAAATTTTGAGAGTTGATGGTGATTTATAGTAATGAATAGTTAATAATCTGCTTGTTTCATTCTTTGTCTTAATGTACATACACGAGAATAAATTATGATAGAAAAAGAAGGTTTTGTGACGAACTGTATTGGTCAGCTCAGGTGTGTTGCTTAAGTTGTTCTCTTCTTCCATTGTGATGTGTCTTGAGTTTGATGTTACCAACATCCTTATATTCCATACCAGGTCATCCTTATATCCCATACCAGGTCATCCTTATATCCCATAACAGGTTATCCTGATATCCCATACAGGTCAACCTTATATCCCACACCAGGTCATCTTTATATCCCATACCAGGTCATCCTTATATCCCATACCAGGTCATCCTCATATACCATACCAGGTCATCATTGTATCCCATACCAGGTCCTTATATCCTATACCAGGTCATCCTTATATCCCATTCCAGGTCATCCTTATATCCCATACCAGGTCATCCTTATATCCCATACCAGGTCATCCTCATATCCCATACCAGTCATCTTTATATCCCATGTCAGGTCATTCTTTTATCCCATAACAGGTCATCCGTATATTCTATACCAGGTCATCCTTATATCCCATACCAGGTCATTCTTATATCCCATACCAGGTCATCCTTATATCCCATATCAGGTAATCCTTATATCTCATACCAGGTCATTCTTATATCCCATACCAGGTTATTTTTATATCCCATACCAGGCCATCCTTATATCCCATATCAGGTCATCCTTATATCCCATACCAGGTCATTCTTATATCCCATACCAGGTCATCCTTGTATGTCATGCCAGGTCATTCTTATATCTCATACCAGGTCATCCTTATATCACATACCAGGTCATTTTTATATCCTATACCAGGTCATCCTTATATCCCATACGAGGTCATCCTTATAAGCCATACCAGGTCATCCTTATATCTCATACCAGGTCATCCTTATATGCCATACAAGGTCATCCTTATATCTCATACCAGGTCACCCTTATATGCCATACAAGGTCATTCTTATATCTCATACCAGGTCATCCTTATATCTCATACCACGCCATCCTTATATCCCATACCAGGTCATCCTTATATGCCATACAAGGTCATTCTCATATCTCATACCAGGTCATCCTTATATCCCATACCAGGTCATCCTTATATGCCATACAAGGTCATTCTCATATCTCATACCAGGTCATCCTTATATCTCATACCAGGTCATCCTTATATCTCATACCAGGTCATCCTTATATCTTATACCAGGTCATCCTTATATCTCATACCAGGTCATCCTTATATCTCATACCAGGTCATCCTTATATCTCATACCAGGTCATCCTTATATCTCATACCAGGTCATCCTTATATCTCATACCAGGTCATCCTTATATTAATTAATTAATTAATATATCACTGCAACTTTTAAGAAAGATTTTGTAACTGAAAAATTATGTTAACAGTTATTTATAAATGTTGTGAACTGTACCATGTTCACTGTTGTGAACTGTACCATGTTCACTGTTGTGAACTGTACCATGTTCACTGTTGTGAACTGTACCATGTTCACTGTTGTGAACTGTACCATGTTCACTGTTGTGAACTGTACCATGTTCACTGTTTTGAACTGTACCATGTTCACTGTTGTGAACTGTACCATGTTCACTGTTGTGAATTGTACCATCTTCACTGTTGTGAGCTGTACCATGTTCACTGTTGTGAGCTGTACCATGTTCACTGTTGTGAGCTGTACCATGTTCACTGTTGTGAGCTGTGCCATGTTCACTGTTATGAGCTGTACCATGTTTACTATTGTGAACTGTACCATGTTCACTGTTGTGAATTGAACTATTTTCACTGTTGTGAACTGTACCATGTTCACTGTTGTAAACTGTACCATGTTCACTGTTGTAAACTGTACCATGTTCACTGTTGTAAACTGTACCATGTTTACTGATGTGAACTGTACCATGTTCACTGTTTTGAACTGTACCATGTTCACTGTTGTAAACTGTACCATGTTCACTGTTGTAAACTGTACCATGTTCACTGTTGTGAACTGTACCATGTTCACTGTTATAAACTGTACCATGTTCACTGTTGTAAACTGTACCATGTTCACTGTTGTAAACTGTACCATGTTCACTGTTGTAAACTGTACCATGTTCACTGTTGTAAACTGTACCATGTTCACTGTTGTAAACTGTACCATGTTCACTGTTGTAAACTGTACCATGTTCACTGTTGTAAACTGCACCATGTTCACTGGCGACACAAGCTTCACCTAAACATTAAGTGTTCTCTATGGGGTAAACATTAAGATAATAGAAATAACATTGTGCGCCACACTATTCATGGTATAATGCATTATAACGTTTAGACATCGTTGTAAATAACAATACAACAATAATTTTATTACATTTGCTAACATTGACTCATCACAGAACAAGACAACGTACCATAGTATCTTAGTAAGACAGAGACATACTGACCAGTGTGCAGGAGACACCACCTATCACAGTATATGGCAACACAACATATTATATTAATAAGACAGAGACATACTGACCAGTGTGCAGTAGACTCCACCTATCACAGAACAAGACAACGTAACATAGTATCTGAGTAAGACAGAGACTTACTGACCAGTGTGCAGGAGACACCACCTATCACAGAACAAGACAACATAACATAGTATCTTAGTAAGACAGAGAAATGCTGACCAGTGTGCAGGGGACTCCACCTATCACAGAACAAGACAACATAACATAGTATCTTAGTAAGACAGAGACATACTGACCAGTGTGCAGGGGACTCCACCTATCACAGAACAAGACAACATAACATAGTATCTTAGTAAGACAGAGAAATACTGACCAGTGTCCAGGAGACACCACCTATCACAGAACAAGACAACATAACATAGTATCTTAGTAAGACAGAGACGTACTGACCAGTCTGCAGGAGACACCACCTATCACAGAACAAGGCAACATAACATAGTATCTTAGTAAGACAGAGAAATACTGACCAGTGTCCAGGAGACACCACCTATCACAGAACAAGACAACATAACATAGTATCTTAGTAAGACAGAGACGTACTGACCAGTGTGCAGGAGACACCACCTATCACAGAACAAGGCAACATAACATAGTATCTTAGTAAGACAGAGAAATACTGACCAGTGTCCAGGAGACACCACCTATCACAGAACAAGACAACATAACATAGTATCTTAGTAAGACAGAGACGTACTGACCAGTGTGCAGGAGACACCACCTATCACAGAACAAGGCAACATAACATAGTATCTTAGTAAGACAGAGAAATACTGACCAGTGTCCAGGAGACACCACCTATCACAGAACAAGACAACATAACATAGTATCTTAGTAAGACAGAGACGTACTGACCAGTGTGCAGGAGACACCACCTATCACAGAACAAGACATAATAGCATAGTATCTTAGTAAGACAGAGACGTACTGACCAGTGTGCTGGAGACACCACCTATCACACATGTTTTATGTGTGTGGTGGTGAAAATTTTCTTATAATCCAGAGGAGGGTTAGGGAAGTGAATATGTTAGAATAGAGAAAAACTTGCACAATTGTTTTAATAAAGATTTCTAGCGATACTATCTTCCATAAGATAATTCATGATAATGTCTTCTTTACCTTGCACACAAGTGTCTCAATCTAGTTACTTTTCACAACTTTCACAATGGTTGTTTTGAAGATCCCGAAAACCAACATTCTCCATCAGAATATTGAAATATATAAAAAAGTTGGAAACATAAACACATATTGACAACGTTTCGCCCACACAGTGGGCTTTTTCAAGTCACAAACAGATCTACCTGGGGTGGAAGGTACGGGAGTATTTATAGTCAGGTTCAGAATGTTGAGGTCAGGTGGACTTGAGGTCAGGTTTGTGACTTGAAAAAGCCCACTGTGTGGGCGAAATGTTGTCAATAAAGGATCACATTAAACTGCATATGTGTTTATGTTTCTATAGTGTCGGTATTTTATACCATTTATTTTCATACAAAAAAGTTACTGAATTCCCTAATATTGTTCAAGCTTGATTTTTTTGCCTCCAACTTTTCGATATTATGTTGAAAAGATAAACATAACTTTAAAAGTCATTAGGGAGAGTGTAAATATGAATAGGTATAAATTTGTGTGTGGCATAGGGGTCACATGTGTGTGCTTGTGTGTGTGTGTGTGTGTGTGTGTGTGTGTGTGTGTGTGTGTGTGTGTGTGTGTGTGTGTGTGTGTGTGTGTGTGTGTGTGTGTGTGTGTGTGTGTGTGTGTGTGTGTGTGTGTGTGTGTGTTTGTGATTACATTGATAGTGTAAGAGGCGAGGAATTTGTTTTAAACACATGTGCTTGTGTATGTGCGCGCGTGTGTGTGCGCGTGTGTACGTTGTTGTGTGTGTGTGTATGAATGATTGTGAATCCGCTGCTGCGCTTGCAGAAATGCACAAATAAGTGTGAAAATGAGCGTATGTGTAAGTATATTTAGTTGCAGTAACATATAAATACACCAACATAAATTATCATACATAGTAACATATGTGTAAATTACCCAGGATGACACAAAAAAAGTCAAATGACTTATTTCCACTGTGCGTGGCGTTTGTAACTGCTGGTCTCGCAAGCACCTAAGACAAATAACTAAATAAAACTAAATATTCAACACTAATTACAGTTCTGGTCTAGGTGGAGAGACAGATCAACACACGAACACTCATTAACACACAATAAAACACTCATAAACACACTTAACCTGCTGATTATTACAAAAAATATTATATTTAATGTAGATGAATCGTATAATATAAATAGAACTCCCAAATTTTCACTGAGTAGCCAGACCTTGGTGGCCGAACTGGACGGTAGCTTGGCTGCGTCCAGCTGACCTACGGTCTAGACTGTCTTGGTGGTGTAATTACAGGACTCAGTTATCTGTGTGTCCCCTCCTGTAATTCCACCCACCTGGACAGTCTGTACCGTAGACCAGCTAAACAAGACCTCGTTCTCATCTAGCTAGATCACTGAGGGTGCCTGAGCTGACTTCGGGATACATAACCTGGGGAAAGCTGAGACTGGAAGATATCCTAAGGGAAGTGAGAAAGGGGAGACATCCGGGGGCCCACGGATGGAATCCTGGACACATTGACCTGGGAAAGGCGAGGATACCTTGGGGAAGTGGGAAAGGGAGAATATCTGAAGGCGGACAGATGGACTCCTGGACACATGGACCTGGGAAAGACGAGGATACTGGTTGTTGAGGCAGACCTTGGGGAAGTGGGGAAGGGAGAATATCTGAGGGGACACAGATGGACTCCTGGACACATGGACCTGGGAAAGGCGAGGATACCTTGGGGAAGTGGGGAAGGGAGAATATCTGAGGCGGACAGATGGACTCCTGGACACGTGGACCTGGGAAAGACGAGGATACTGGTTGATGAGGCAGACCTTGGGGAAGTGGGGAAGGGAGAATATCTGAGGGGACACAGATTGACTCCTGGACACATGGACCTGGGAAAGGCGAGGATACCTTGGGGAAGTGGGGAAGGGAGAACATCTGAGGCGGACAGATGGACTCCTGGACACATGGACCTGGAAAAGGAGGGGATACTGGTTGTTGATGCTGAACTTGGGGAAGTGGAGAAGGGAGAATATCTGAGGGGACACAGATGGATTCCTGGATACATAAACATCGGGAAGGCGAGGTGGGGGGGTGGACCTTGAAGACGAACCACTGGCCTCCACTTGGCAAGGTCTTGTAACTCAGAGATAACTCTGAGGCTGACAGTGGTCGCAAACCGTTAAATAATAATTTCACTTTCAGTTTTTGTATGTCATTATCATATCCCCTTTATCTCTCCTTACCTCCATTGCTCCAGTGTCGTCAGGTTGATTTCCCTTAACCTCTCCGGGACCAGTCTTTCTGTGTGTGTGTGTGTGTGTGTGTGTGTGTGTGTGTGTGTGTGTGTGTTTACTCACGTAGTTCTCATCTAGTTGTGGTTGCAGGGGTCTAGTCACAGCTCCTGGCCCCGCCTCTTCACTGGTCGCTACTGGGTCACTCTTCCTGCTCCATGAGCTTATAGCTTGCCTCCACTTCCTGGCAACTCTGAGTCTTCAACTTCCAACTGTGACCCCTTGTTGCTGTTTCTCATCTCTAATTTTTTTTATCCCATAACGTTATCATCCTATGTCTATATCATATCACCCCCCCCCTCCTACCTTTATCCTCCAGTGAGGTCAGGTCAATTTCCCTTAACTTCTCCTCGTACGACATGCCCCTTTGCTCCGGGACTAGTCTTATTGCAAACTTTTGCACTTTCTCTAGTTTCCTTACGTACTTAGCTAACGTACACGGTGTACAGGGTCCTGAACGATTCCTTATTGAAATGTCGGAATGCTGTTTGCTAGGCGTCCATATGCTGCAGCAGTTATTTGGTTGATGTGCACCTCAGGAGATGTGCCTGGTGTTATGCTCACCCCAAGATCCTTTTCCTTGAGTGAGGTTTGTAGTCTTCTTTACCCTTCCCCAATCTTCATGACTTTGTACTTGGTGGGGCTGAACTCCAGGAGCCAGTTGCTGGACCAGGCCTGCAGCCTGTTAAGATCCCTTTGTAGTTCTACCTGGCTCTCGTCCAATTGAATTCTTCTCGTCAACTTCACCTTATCTGCAAACAGGAACACTTCTGAGTCTATTCCTTCCGTCATGTCGTTCACAAATACCAGAAACAGCACCAGTCCTAGGATTGACCCCTGGGGAACGCCGCTCGTCACAGGCGCCCACTCTGACACCTCGCCACGTACCATGACTTGCTGTTGTCTTCCTGACAGGTATTCCCTGATCCATTGCAGTGCCTTTCTTGTTATCCCTGCCTGGTCCTCCAGCTTCTACATTAATCTCCTGGGTGGAACTGTGTCAAACGCCTTCTTACAGTGTGTGTGTGTGTGTGTGTGTGTGTGTGTGTGTGTGTGTGTGTGTGTGTGTGTGTGTGTGTGTGTGTGTGTGTGTGTGTGTGTGTGTGTGTGTGTGTGTGTGTGTGTGTGTGTGTGTGTGTGTGTGCGTGTGTGTGTGTGTGTGTGTGTGTACTCACCTAGTTGTACTCACCTAGTTGAGGTTGCAGGGGTCGAGTCCGAGCTCCTGGCCCCGCCTCTTCACTGGTCGCTACTAGGTCACTCTCCCTGAACCGTGAGCTTTATCATACCTCTGCTTAAAGTTATGTATGGATCCTGCCTCCACTACATCGATTCCCAAACTATTCCACTTACTGCCTACTCTGTGGCTGAAGAAATACTTCCTAACATCCCTGTGATTCATCTGTGTCTTCAACTTCCAACTGTGTCCCCTTGTTACTGTGTCCAATCTCTGGAACATCGTGTCTTTGTCCACCTTGTCAATTCCTCTCAGTATTTTGTATGTCGTTATCATGGTGTGTGTGTGTGTGTGTGTGTTTGTGTGTGTACTCACCTAACTATACTCACCTGATTGTGGTTGCAGGGGTCGAGACTCAGCTCCTGGCCCCGCCTCTTCACTGATCGCTACTAGGTCCTCTCCCTCTCTGCTCCCTGAGCTTTGTCATACCTCTTCTTAAAACTATGTATGGTTCCTGCCTCCACTACTTCACTTGCTAGGCTAGGCTTCCTGACGACTCTATGACTAAAGAAATACTTCCCAACGTCTCTGTGACTCGTCTGAGTCTTCAGCTTCCAATTGTGACCCCTTGTTTCTGTGTCTCCTCTCTGGAACATCCTGTCTCTGTCCACCTTCTCTATTGTCTTATGAATTTCGTCCCATAACAGCTTACTGCACTCCCTATCAAGGTTTGGCGGCCTTTAAATCAGACCCAAAATTAATTTATCACGACCCTCGAGATTCTGTGTCCGATGTTTTTAATCTTATATCGTGTCTAAATCAACAATTTAAATTATATCTGACTTTATCGCTACTTCACCTCCCTTCTTGTTGACCCTATCAGTGTGGAATAGTTTATAACCCTGTATGTTGCATTCAGAAGGCATTACTCTATTTTTCAGATTGAACCAAGTGAACACATACATGTGTATGTGTGTTCGTAGCATAGTATTAGAGATGTGTGTTCACTCATTTGTACTCACCTATTTGTGGTTGCAGGGGTCAACTCCCTTAAGACTATACTCTGAGTCCGGTCTTCTTCCCTCTTCCTAAATATTCATAACTTTGAGTTTTAAGGGAAACCCATAAAGGCGATGAAATATGACAGGGAAACCCATTCAGAGCGATGGAACATGACAGGGAAACCCATTCAGGGCGATGGAAGATCACATGAAAACCCGTCTAGGGCGACTGAAAATGAAAGGAAAGCCTATCCAGGGCGATGGAATATGACAGACAAACCTGTGAGGAGCGATGGAAAATGACAAATAAATCCATCCAGGGCGATGAAAATGATTCGCGTCAAGTAAACGGGAAATGACAGGGAAACCCGTCCCCAGCAATGGTATATGACAGAGAAATCTTCCAGAGCAATGGAATATGAGAGGGAAACCCGTCCATTGCGATGAAAAGTGACAGGGAAAGAAGGACCTACCCTTCTTTCCCTGTCACTGGAAAAATTGGAAAATTAGAGAGAAACTCGTAAAGTGTGATGGAAAATGAGAGGGAAACGCGACCAGAACGATGGAATATGACAGGAAAACACGTCCAGGGCGATATAAAATAACAAGGAAACCTGTTAATATTACAAAGAAACCGTCAAGGAAACTGAAAAGTAACTGGGAATCCCGTCCATTGAGATGGAAAATAACAGAGAAACCTATCCATTGCACTGGAATCTGAGAAGGCAGTGGAATATGACAGGAAAACCAGTCCATGGTGATGGAATATGACAGGGAAACCAGTCCATGGTGATGGAATATGACAGGGAAACCCGACTAGAGCGATTTAAAATAACATGGAAATCAGTCCAGAGCGATGAAAAATGAGAGGGAAAAACTGTCTAGGAGGATTAAAAATAACAGGGAAACCCGCCTTGAGGAATTTAAAGTGACAGGCAAACCCGTCAGGAGCGATGAAATATGACGGGGAAACCCGTCCATGATGATGGAAAATGAGAGGGAAATCCGTGAAGGGCGATGCAATTTGACAAGGAAAGCCGTTCATTGAGACGGAATATGACAGGAAAACCCGTCCAGGGCGCGTGAATATGGCAGGCAAACCCGTCCATTGAGGTGGAAAATGACAAGGAAATCCGTCAAGGGCGATGGAATGTGACAGGAAACTCGTCCAAAACGAAGGAAAATGACAGGAAAACCAATCCAGGAAGATAGATTATGACATGGAAACCCACTCAGGACGAAGGAAAATCGTAGGAAAACCATTCCAGAACGAGGGAATATGACAGGTAAACACGTCCAGGGCAACTGAATATGACAAGCATACACGTCCTAAACGATGATATATGAAAGGGAAACCCGCCCATGGCGACTGAAATTAATGGGAATCCTATCCAGCGCGAAGGAAAATGACAGGGAATGTCGTTCATGGCGAAAGAATATGACAGGTAAACCATTCAAGGGCGATTGAAAATGAAAGGAAATCCATCCAGGGGGATGGAATATTACAACCAAAACCTATCCAGGGCCAAGGAAAATGACAGGTAAACTTGTGCTGGGCGAAAATGAAACGGAAACAATTTCATATTGATTGAAATCCGTTCGTAAAAAAGGAATATGACAAGGAAACTCATACAGAGCGATGAAAAACGACAGTGAAATCCGTCCTAAGCGACAAAATTTGAGGCGAAAACAAGTTAAAGGCCACGGAAAATGACAGGGAAATCCGTCCAAGACAATAGAATATGACAGTGAAACACGCTTAGGAAGACTGAAAATGACATGCAAACCAGTCCAGAGCGACGGAATACGACAGGAAACCCGTCCAAGGCGATAGAATATGACAAGGAAACCAGTGCAGGGCAACAGAATGGCAGGGAAACCCGTCCAGGGCGATGTAAAATGACAGAAAAATATTTGCAGGGTTTACCTGGAGTTTACCTGGAGAGAGTTCCGGGGGTCAACGCCCCCGCGGCCCGGTCTGTGACCAGGCCTCCCGGTGGATCAGAGCCTGATGGAATACGAAAAGGAAACCGGTCAAGGGTGCAGGAAAATGACAAGAAAGCCCATCCTGTTTGATGAAAAGTGACAGGGAATCCCGCCAAGAGCGATGAAAAATGAGAGGGAAACCCGCCTAGGCTGATACAGAATAAAGGTAAAGCCCCCGTGTAGGATGATGGTACATGACAGGAAAATCCGTCCAGAGCAATGAAAAAATACAGGGAAACCCGTACAGTTTCATGGAACATGACAGGCAAACCTGTCCAAGTTGACGGAAAATGATAGAGAAAAGAGTGCAGAGCAATAGAATATGACAGGTAAACCCGTCCAGGACGACTGAAAATGAAAGGGAAACCCATCCAGGGATATGAAAAATGACAGGGAAACCCATTCATGACGATGGAATATGACAGGGAAACTCGCCCAGGTCGAAGTAAAATGACAGGAAAACTAGTGACTGGTAAACAAGTCCTTGGCGATTGGAAATGAAAGGGAAATCTGCCCAAGGAGATGCAAAATGACGGGGAAACACGTTCTGGGCGATGGAAAATGACAGGGAAATCCGTCCAGGACGATGAAAAATGACAGGAAAATCCATCCAGGGCGATGTTAAATGACAGGGAAGTCCATCCAGGGCGATGTTAAATGACGGGGAAATCTGTATAGGATGATGGAAAATGACAGGTTAAGCTGCTAAGGGGGACGGAAAAGGAAAGACTAACCCGTCCAGTGCAATCATAAATGATCAGAAAACCCGTCCACTACGATGAAATATGACAAGAAAACCCGTCCAGGGCGATGGAATATGACAGGGAAACCCGATCAAATCGACTGATAATGACAGGGAAACCCGTCTATAACTAGGGAATTCGACAGATAAATACATTCATGGTAGTGGAAACTGACAGGCAAACCCTTCCAGAGAGATAGAAAAAGACAGGGATATTAGTCCATGGAAATGGAAAATGACAGGGATACTCATCCAGAGAGATGAGAAATGAAAGGGAAACCCGTCCAGGGCGATGGTATATGGCAGGGAAACCCGTTAAGGGCGACGGAATATGAGAGGAAAACCAGGTTCAAATCGACGGAAATAACAGGGAAACTCATCCATAGCAAAGAATATGACAGGGAAACCCGCCGAAGGAAGTGGAAAATGGCAGGGATATCAGTTCAGGGCGACTGAATATGACAGAGAAACCCGTCCAGGGTGATGAAAAATGACAAGGATGGTTATTGACAGGGAAACCCATCCAAGGGTAAACATTTTGAGAGGGAAACCCGTCCAAATGAGTGTTGGAGTATTCAGGTAGATTATAGAATGGGTGTTGGAGTGTTGAAGTACATTATAGGATGGGTGTTGGAGTGTTTAGGTAGATTATAGGATGGGTGTTGGAGTGTTGACGTACATTATAGGATGGGTGTTGGAGTACTCACGTAGATTATAGAATGGGTCTTGGAGAGTTTAGGTAGATTATAGGGTTTTCAAATGTTCAGGGAGAGTAGAAGATGGATGTTGAGTGCCTTAGAAGTATATATAATGAGTGTTGGAGTGCTGTGGGAGAGAATAGGTTAGATGTAGAAGTGATTTAAAGGAGTATAGGATGGGTGTTGGGGTGTATAGTTGGGGTGTATAGGATGGGTGTTGGGGTGTATAGTTGGGGTGTATAGGATGGGTGTTGGAGTGATCTAGGAGAGTATAGGATGGGTGTTGGAGTGATCTAGGTTAGTATAGGATGGGTGTTGGAGTGATCTAGGAGAGTATAGGATGGGTGTTGGAGTGATCTAGGAGAGTATAGGATGAGTGTTGGAGTGCTATAGGAAAGTATAGGATGGGTGCTGGACTGCTATCTGAAAGTATAATAAGGGTGTTAAAGTGCAATGGGAGAATATAGGATGGGTGTTGGATAGCTCTATCCTGTCCCCGTCCACTTAAGGAAAACATCTGATAACGAAGTTGACAAACTCCTAAAGTTAAATATCACTGAACCGTCTAAATCAATTTTCTGTTTACTAGTTGTCATGGTAAAGAAATCACACAATTCTTACTGACTGGCACAAGATTTTCGTTATTTAATAAACACTATCACAATATGGGATGGAGATCACATGCCAGTAATCGATCATGACTTGTATAAATTTCATGACTGTAAATTCTTCTCTGAATTAGACATCTCACAAACGTACCAACAAGTGTCATTACACCCAGACTCTAAGCCATACACAGCTTTCCCTACTCATAAAGGACTAATGCAATATCGCACAGTGTCTTACGGCTTGGTCACCGCGTGTGCCACGTATATCCGGCTTATGAGAATAGTCCTTTTTGACCTCAAGAATTTTTCGGTGTATTTCGATAATATTTACATCATGATTCATGTCTGGAAGGATCATCTTGCTACACTGTCGCTGGTTTTAAAAAAACTAATAGCTAATTGCCTTATAATCAAAGCACAGAAGTGTTTTCTTTGCTATTTCAAGGTACAATACCTCGGGTGTTTATTATTTCTGACAGTAATTCATCACTTCCTTCTAACAAGACGACAGCAGTTCTAGAAAGCTTCTTCCCAACTACAGAAACATTGCTAAGAAGTTTCCTTGGGTCCGTATATTTCTATAGAATTTTTGTACCTATTTTAAGAGGTCTGACTTCCATTCTCACAGACTATTTAAAAAAGAATGTAAAGGAACCTCTTGTTTGTTCTGAAGAGGTTGTAGAAAGTTCGAATAAATTAAAAGAATATTTTCTAACCCCCCTGTTCTAAAATTACAAGATATTAATAAAGTCTTTTGTCTCGGAACAGATGCCTCCCATTCAGGACTCGGGACTGTTCTACTGCAGTATTATGATGAGATTCACTTCCCTTTATCTTCCACCAGTAAGAAGCTTCTGCAGAGGGAAGAAAGATACTCCATTGTGGCGAAGGAATGTTATGAAGTGGTATGGGGTATAAGTAGATTCAAATACTACTTATACGGAAAACCCTTTGTGCTTGAAACAGATCCCAAGCCACTGATGTATCATGAAAACTTCAAAGGTTCAAATAGCCGACTCTTAAGATGGGCTTTGGCTATTCAGTGCTATAAGCTTAAAGTTGTATATATCTGGCTCGGAAAACCACTTCTTATATAGGCTGAGTCGAGGTTGTACATAGTACTTTTCCCTCTGTAAATTAACTTATTGCCTCCGACCATAAGTTCTGGGAAGGGGATACTGTGAAGGAAAAGCCCTTAAAAAGTGGGGGCTACGGTTGTTCAGTCACCCAGGAACCATTAGCGTGTTACCGTCCGCACTACCATCTAGCGGGCTGAGGCTAAACTTCAGTTCCTCGGGTCTGATTTGCTTTAATTTCTACTCCTGGTATTATTAACCTTACCTGGTGTGGGTTGAAGCTTGGAGAATCACTTCACCTTGACTCTTCTCCTGATCAGGTAAGGTGATCTATCAGGAGTATTTCTGTTCATTGTTACTGATTTACCTGGTTACCAGTATTGACATTGAAGTGGAATACCACACTTTGTCTTTCTTCAATGTTATACTTATTTAACACTTATATAACCAGTGTTATTTTCTTTATTATCAGCTCTGCTGCTGGCCTGGTCAACCAGGGTAGACGCTAGTTAATAGCAGCCAGATCTCTGTCTACAGGACGTAGTGGAACATTACGACTTCTCACTTCTGATATCTGAATTATGGTGCTACAACCAAGTAGTGACAGGATTTTCAGAACATGGGACGAACACCGCCACCCAGGATAACCAACACCATTTCTTCTAAAACATCATCAGAAGACCATCCTGGGCATAACATTCTCATGTCCCAACATCCTACTGGTACCACAGCGGCCAATATTTATTTTATTTATTTTTAATTAAAATGCTTAGAAAATTATCATTATTATCCATCAAGGTATTCATTAGTTATTTTTCCATTCTCTTGTTCATTCTCTTGTTCAGTACAACGACACAGAAGAACGAGTACAGTACAGCAACATAGAAGACCAGTACAGTAACAGAGAAGACTAGTACAGTAACGCAGAAGATCAGTAATTTAAGACAGAACAGTAGAGTACAGTACAGTAATACAGAAGAACAGTGCAGTACAGTATCACAGAAGATCAGTACAGTAACAAAGAAGCAGAGTACAGTAACATTCACTGCTTCTGCTGCTGCCTCTGTATTAGACTAAAGAAACCTACTGTGTAGGTGAAACGTTTTGGACTGAAGACACCTAACTGTTGGGTTCCCCACCAGCTACACCCACATGCTTACATAAACACTATGTTAATGTAGTATTGTCCCGGCCCGATGTCTTTTCCTGCGTTATGTTAGAGTACCAGACATGTTATCCAGGAGACCTGCCATTTTCACCTCGTTCTACGACTCTCCAACATATATTATTGCCAATTCTAGTTGTTTCAATGTTACTTCTGTTGAGTTGACTCCGGTGAATGAACACAAGTAAGAACACTACTGTGACTCCTATGAGAGTGGCTGGTGTGGGAATAACATTACCGTGGGTACTGTCAGGGAGGCTAGGGTGGGAATAACACCACCATGGTTGAAGCTTTAGAATTCAAATTACCATATCATAAATTGTAAGTAGTAGCAGTAATAATAATAATAAAATTATTACTTCCGACCACTGTCAGCCTCAGAGTTATCTCTTGAGTTACCAGACCTTGCCACGTGGAGGCCAGTGGTTCGTCTTTAAGGTCCGCCCCCCCCTCGCCTTCCCCGGGTTCATGTGTCCAGGAATCCATCCGTGGGCCCCCGGATGTCTCCCCTTCCTCACTTCCCTATGGTCAGTCTCGCCTCTCTGCCTCTCTGCCTTCCAGCCTCAGCCTTCCCTAGGGTTATGTATCCAGGAATTCATCCGTATGCCTCCGTCCGCCTCCGGATATTTCCCCTTCCTCACTTCCCCAAGGTCAGCCTCACCAACCTGTATTCTTGCCGTCCCCAGGTTCGTGTATCCAGGAATCCATCCGTTCGCTCCCGGATGTCTCCCTTTCCTCACGTCCCCAAGGTCAGCCTCAACAACAACCTTCCCCAAGTTCATGTATACATGAATCCATCCGTTCGCTCCCGGATGTCTTCCCTTCCCCACTTACCTAAGGTCAGCGAGTTAGGTCAGTGCCTTCCCCGGATCAGTGTCTCCAGGAGTCCACTTGGTGTCACCTCAGGTGGACTCCCTTCCCCACTTCCCCAAAGTCAGCGGTATTCTTGCATTCCCCAGGTTCATGTCTCCAGGAGTCCCTCCGTCTACCGCCGGATGTCTTCGTTTCCTCACTTAACCAAGGTCAGCCTCAACTGCATGTATTCATGCTTTCCCCAGGTTCATGTATCCAGGAATCCATCCGCTCGCTCCCGGATGTCTCCCCTTCCCCACTTACCCAAGGTCGGCCTCAACAACAACCTTCCCCAGGTTCATGTATCCAGGAATCCATCCGCTCGCTCCCGGATGTCTCCCCTTCCCCACATACCCAAGGTCAGCCTCAACAACAACCTTCCCCAAGTTCATGTATCCAGGAATCCATCCGCTCGCTCCCGGATGTCTTCCCTTACCCACTAACCTAAGGTCGGCGGTGCTTTCCACAGATCAGTGTCTCTAGGAGTCCACTTGTGTCACCTGAGTGGACTCCCTTTCCCACTTCTCCAAAGTCAGCGGTATTCTTGCCTTCCCCAGGTTCATGTATCCAGGAATCCCTCCGTCTACCGCCGGATGTCTTCGTTTCCTCACTTACCCAAGGTCAGCCTCAACTGCATGTATTCATGCTTTTCCCATGTTCATGTATCCAGGAATCCATCCGTTCGCTCCCGGATGTCTCCCCTTCCCCACTTACCCAAGGTCAGCCTCAACAACAACCTTCCCCAAGCTCATGTATCCAGGAATCCATCCGCTTGCTCCCGGATGTCTCCCCTTCCCCACTTACCTAAGGTCGGCGGTGCTTTCCCCAGATCAGTGTCTCTAGGAGTCCACTTGTGTCACCTGAGTGGACTCCCTTCCCCACTTCCCCAGAGTCAGCGGTGCCTTCCCCGGATCAGTGTCTCGAGATGTCCACTTGTGTCACCTGAGTGGACTCCCTTCCCCACTTCCCCAGAGTCAGCGGTGCCTTCCCCGGATCAGTGTCTCGAGAAGTCCACTTGTGTCACCTGAGTGGACTCCCTTCCCCACTTCCCCAGAGTCAGCGGTGCCTTCCCCGGATCAGTGTCTCGAGAAGTCCACTTGTGTCACCTGAGTGGACTCCCTTCCCCACTTCCCCAGAGTCAGCGGTGCCTTCCCCGGATCAGTGTCTCGAGAAGTCCACTTGTGTCACCTGAGTGGACTCCCTTCCCCACTTCCCCAGAGTCAGCGGTGCCTTCCCCGGATCAGTGTCTCGAGAAGTCCACTTGTGTCACCTGAGTGGACTCCCCCACTTCCCCAGAGTCAGCGGTGCCTTCCCCGGATCAGTGTCTCGAGAAGTCCACTTGTGTCACCTGAGTGGACTCCCTTCCCCACTTCCCCAGAGTCAGCGGTGCCTTCCCCGGATCAGTGTCTCGAGAAGTCCACTTGTGTCACCTGAGTGGACTCCCTTCCCCACTTCCCCAGAGTCAGCGGTGCCTTCCTCGGATCAGTGTCTCGAGAAGTCCACTTGTGTCACCTGAGTGGACTCCCTTCCCCACTTCCCCAGAGTCAGCGGTGCCTTCCCCGGATCAGTGTCTCGAGAAGTCCACTTGTGTCACCTGAGTGGACTCCCTTCCCCACTTCCCCAGAGTCAGCGGTTGCCACCCCCAGTGACTTTGCTGGGTAGCAGCTTGGTCTCGTCTAGGTGGTGTACGCTCATGGCTGTCTTGGTGTGTGGAATTACTGGAGGGGACACACAGAAAACTGCGTCCAGTAATTACACCCACCAAGACAGCCGCGACCGTACACCAGCTAGACGCCACCAAGCTGCTACACAGCTCGGCCACCTCGGAGAGGCTAATTAATTAAAATTTGGAATTCCTTTTATGTTACACTATGAATTTATACTGAGTACAAGTTTTTTGTTTACTTATTTAGCAGTTTGAAAGTATTTGTGAACGACATTCCTTGTGAAACATTTAGATGTATAAAGATAGACATGTTTAAGACAGTAGTGGAGGACTGTCATGTGGAACATGTTATGTATGAATGAATGTAATGCTTACGTGTTAGTGTATACGGGTGTCATGTAAGTGTCCTCGTGTGTTAATGAATGTCATGTGTACTTGTAATTATGAATGAATGAGTATCAAATGCGAATCTCTAAATCCCCTCCATAAAAACTGTAAGAAATTAATAATAATCTCTGTTTCTGGTGTTTCGTAAATGAATTTGAAGGACGGATATTTATATGCATGAAGCAAGTTTATTCTATTCTCTGAGGGTGAAGGTTCCCAGGACAGTTCCAGAGGTGGTACCTCTCTCTCTCTCTCTCTCTCTCTCTCTCTCTCTCTCTCTCTCTCTCTCTCTCTCTCTCTCTCTCTCTCTCTCTCTCTCTCTCTATATATATATATATATATATATATATATATATATATTATCTGTGTGTGTATGTGTGTGTATATAGTTTAAAAATAGTATGTTAATAAAGCTGTGTTTACAGTGACACCTGGTCTACATGATGGCTTACTTTGTATATATTGTCTTTTGACCAAAGTACAGTGACATCACACGTCTTTAAGACCACAGGTGACATCACGCAACACTAAGACCAAGTTTTATAGTAAATCTTTACCGTCTTTCTTGCATATTATAACATAATTCAACACTATAGCTACCAAAACATTTACTAACATTAAGTACATTTATAACTCTACTAACATCTCTCTTATAACTTTCCCAAAACTATAAATGCACACAACTGCGGCTTTCCTTTATGTTTCTAAATTAACACTTCTTTTTTTATCCATATTTTGTCTTTACCTTTACTTCAACAATGGTAATTCTGACACACACTTTACCTGGTCTGGTCAACACTCTTATTCCATTATAATTATTACATTCTTTAAAAATTTTTACCCTTTTCTTCTTTTATAAACATTATGAACAAAATCATGAACTATTCCAGTACTTTATTACTACTGCCTCACAAACATCAATCTTAATACATTCTTATTTTCCCAGTTTTAATCTTCTTATTGCCTCATTTCTTTCATACTGACTGACTAACTATGTTGACAGCAGAGTTAGTTAAGCTGACAGCAGAGTCAGCAAGGCTGACAGCTGAGTTAGGATGACAGCAGATTCAGCCAGGCTGGTAGCAGAGTCAGCCAGGATGACAGCATAGTTAGGCTGACAGCTGAGTCAGGCTGACAGCAGTCAGCCAGGATGACGGGCGAGTAAGGCTGACAGCAGAGTCAGCCAGGCTGACAGAAGTTAGCCATGATGACGGGCGAGTAAGGCTGACAGCAGAGTCAGCCAGGCTGTCAGCTGTACCACGGAACTGTGCTTTTCCTTATTGTGAATTATTATGTAGTTCTTATAAGTTTTCTTCTGATGTTTACTTTTCACTTTCATCTACACATACACATCACTACAAACACACGCATATATACATACATGTGTACACATACACATCACTACAAACACACATATATACATACATGTGTACATATACACATCACTACAAACACACTACTACGTACACACATATATACATACATGTGTACAAAATACACATCACTATAAACACACCATTAAGAATACACACACACACACACACACATATATATATATATATATATATATATATATATATATATATATATATATATATATATATATATATATATATATATATATATACATATATATATATATATATATATATATATATATATATATATATATATATATATATATATATATATATATATATTTATATATATATATATATATATATATATATATATATATATATATATATATATATATATATATATATATATATATATATGTGTGTGTGTGTGTACACATACACATCACTACAAACACACATAAATACATGTGTACATTTAACATAAGTATACCTGCACTCTCCCACACCATTGTTTAAATTAATAAATATTATATAAATAGTCTAAGAAAATTAAGAAAATTCTTGATCATATAATTTAAATTTTCTTAAGAAAATAGAATAAGGGTTACAATACTTTGATGAAATATTTTGGAAAAAGATGTAGATATGTGAAGAAGTGATTGACATGAGAGACTTGTAGTTAAGACAAAGAAAACATTCTTAGAAATCATCTTAATAAATATTTAGTTTAATTAGAATAACTAATTAAATAATTCTCTCAGGTTTCACATATAAACTTTTCTCACCTCTTCATCACAGATACAAAATAAAAACTTTCAGTGATGAAAATGAAAACTGTCAACTTGAATGATTCGATCTCTTGATAATACGAATGTTGGTGGTGGCTGCCACAACCTGGTCAGTACGACTGTGTGTTAATGTCTCCCATACTGTTGTTATGTACTGTGATGTATCAATGTTAACATATATTGCACACTGAATGTTGTAATACACTATGTTGCAGAGATATATAGCACAAAGTCAGTAAGTAATGAGAAAGACAATTGTAGAAAGGAACTATTGAATGAAGAAGTTTGTTACACAGGTGAAAGTTCCTCTCTTACTCTGATACACCATAAGTGTCTCAATCTTCAGTAGTCGTTTTCATGAGGACCTGCCTCGCATGGGCCAGTAGGCCTTCTGCAGTGTTCCTCCATTCTTATGTTCTTATGTTCTTAATAACACTATGTAACCTGTCTGGTAAATTGAGACAAAAGCAGTACAGTGACACATAAATAAGTAGAATAATACATAAGACAGCATACTGGTAAATAAAATAGCATAATGGCACATAAAACAACTTAATAATAAATAAATACAACATATTTACCTACAAAAATTATATGAGAGGGAAAGCCGTCCAAAACGATGGAAATGTGACAGGGAAAAACATCCAGAACGATGAAATATAGAAAGAAACCTGACATAACGAAGGAATATGACAGGGGAAATCTCACCAGAACGATGGAATATGAGAGGGAAAGCCTTCCAGAGTAATGGAAAATGACAGAAAAACATGTACAGGGAGATTGAAAATGTCAGAAGAACATGTCCAGGAAAACGGTTTAGAGCGACAGAACAGTTCAAGACAATGGAAAATAACATGGAAAACCGTCCATTGCGAAGAAACATGAGCTGCAAACAGTTCAGGCTGGTAAATGACAGAGAAACCAATCATATCAAGGAAAATAACAGGGAAACCAATCAACATCGGAGTTATATGAAACGAAATCCCCTGGAGAACGAATGAAAAATGACAAAAAAACTCACCAGGGCGATAGAAAATGACAAGGAAAAAAACGTCCAAGTCGATGAAAAATGAGAGAAAAACTTCAGGGCGATGGAAAATGATATGAGAAAGGTCCATTGCGAAGGAAAATGACAATGAAAAAAAAATCAGGGTGAAGATAAAAAAACAGAAACCAGACCAGAACGTTCGAAAATGACAGGGATAACATTTTAGAACGATGGAAAATTACTGGGAAAACCATCCAGGTCGATGGAAAATGACAGGGAAAACAGTACAGGACGATGAAAAATGACAAGGAAAACAGTACATGGCGATGGAAAATGACAAGGAAACCCCCTCAAGAACGATGGAAATCGACAGAAAAAATCTAGGGAGATTGAAAATGACATGAAAACCGGTCAAGGGAGATGGAATACGACAGAGAAACCGGTGCTGTGCGATGGAGAATAACAGTGAAACCAGTGCAGGGCTATGTAAAACATCAGGGAAACCCGTCCAGGGCAATGGAAAATTGACAGTGAAACCCGTCCAGAGCGATGGAAAAAGAAAGGGATACACGTTAATTATGATATATAAAAGGGAAACTCGTCAGGGGATATGGAATATGACAGGGAAACCCATCCAGAGCATTTGAAAATAAAAGGGAAACCTGAAGAGTTCAATGGGAAAAGAAAAGGAAACCCGTCAATTGACATGGAATATAACCAGGAAACCCTCCAGGTCGACAAATAATGACACTAAGACGATCCAAGGTGATACAAAATGACAAAAAAAATAACGTATATAACGATGGAAAAGGACTAGAGAGAACCGGCCAGACCGATAGAAATAAGAGGGAAAAACAGTTCAGGGCCTTGGAAAATGAAAATGAAAACCATCCAGTGCGATGGAATATGACAGGGAAACCACTCAAGATCAATGGAACATGAGAGAGAAACCCGTCCAGAACGGCTGAAAACATTGATGGAATATGAATAAAAAATCTGTCCAGAGGTACGGAAAACGACAGTATAAAACTGTACCTGGTAGTGAAATATGACAACAAAACCCATCCAGACGGATGGAATATGAGAGACTGACACGTACTGGACGATGGAATATGACATGAGAACCAGTCCAGAACAATAGAATATGACAGGGAAAACTGTCCATGGTGATAGAATATGACAGAAAAGCACGGAAACGAAAAACGAAAATGACAGGAAAGCCCGTCCAGCAAGCTTGTAAATGGATGGGAAATCCATGAAGGACGATGGAAACTGACAGGAAAACTAGTCCAAGGATATGGAATATGAAAGGGAAACCCTATCAGGGCGATGGAATATGAAAGGAAAACATATCTACAGCGACTGGAAATGACAGGAGAAGCCAGTCTATGGTGATGGAATATGACAGGGATACATGCTAAGGACGATGGAAAATGACAGGGGAAAGCCGATCACAGTGATGTAATATGAGAGGGAAACCTGTCCAGAACGATGAAATATGAGAGGGAAATCTGACCAGAAAGATGGAATGTGAGACGGAAATCTGACCAGAACGAGGAATTATGACAGGGAAAACCCGCCCAGAAGAATGGAATATGACAGGGAAATCTGATCATAACGATAGAATACGAGAGGGAAAAGCGTCCAGAAAAATGGAAAATGACAGAAAAACATGTCTAGTGCGCAAGAAAATGATACTGAAATATAAATGGAAAAAAGTTGAGAGCGATGGAAAATGTCCGTAGAAAACAGTTGAGGGTGATGATAAATGACAAGGAAACTAATCAGATCATGAAATATGACAGGGAAACTAATCAGGAAGATAGAAAATGACGCGGGAAAACTACTCAGATCGATGGAAAATGACAGGGAAAAGAGTTCAGGGTGAGGGAATATGACAGAGAGGAAATTTCGTAATTATCATGGAAAATGACAGGTAAAACCACCAAGGACGATGGAAAATGACACGGATACACGTCCAGGGTTATGGAATATGACAGGGAAACTCGTCCAGGGCAATGGAATATGACAGGGAAACATATCCAGGGCATTGGCAAAGAAAGGGAAGCCCTTCAATTGGCATGGAATATAACCATGAAACCTCTCCAGGATGATTGAACATGACATTAAAACCGTCCAGAGCGATGGAAAATGAGAGGGAAAATTCAAAGCGTTGAAAAATGACAGCGAAACCAACCGAGATCGAGGGAATATGACAAAAAAACATGTCCATAGCGATTGAAAATGACAGAAAAACATACCCAGGCGATGGAAAATGACAAGGAAAATAGTTCAGATCGATAGAATATGACAGGGATACCTGTCCAGAATGATAGAAAGTGAAAAGGAAAACAGTCAAATCAATGGAATATGAGAGGGAAACTAGTCCAGAAAGATGGAAAATTACAGAAAATGAGTGGGAAAACCATTCAGGAAAATGTAATATGACGGAAACCTGACCAGGGCGATGGATAATGAGGGAGAAAACACTTCTGGATGATGGAAAATGACAAGGGAAACCACCCAGTGCGATGGAAAATGAGAGGGAAACCATTAAACATCAGTGAAACACGACAAGGAAACCCGTGCAGAACGACTGAAAATGACTGAAAAAAATCCTGACCTATTGAATATGAGAGAGAAACATGTGCAGTGGGAGGGAAAAATGACTGGGGAAAAAGTTCAGGGTGATGGAAAACTAGGGAAGCCTGTCCAGGTCGATGGAATATGTCAGGGAAACCCCCTACGGAACGATGGTAAATGACAGGGATACCAGTCTAGACCGATGGAATACGACAAGGAAACCTGTCTAGCACTACGGAAAGCGACGGGATAAAACTGTCCCTGGCGGTGAAATATGACATAAAATCAAGCCAGAAAGATGGAATATAACAGGCGATGGAATATGAGAGGAAAACCCGTCCAGAACAATGGAATATGAAAGGAAAATTGTCCATTGTGATATGACAGGGAAACCCGTAGACAGAAAACATGTCCAGGGCGACTGAAAAATGACAAGGAAAGTAGTTTAGGGCAATGGAAAATTGAAGGGAAAAATAATTCAAGGAGATGGAAAGTGACAGGGAAAACAGTTCAGAGTAATGGCAAATAACAGGGAAACTAATCAAGATCGATGGAATATGACAGGGAAACCCTTCATGAAAGACTGAAAATTACAGAAAAACATGTCCAGGGCGATTGAAAATGAGAGGGAAAAACCACTCAGGACGATGGAAAATCACAAACCCTTCCACAGTGATTGAAAATGACAGGGAAACCCGTTCAGGACAATCAAATATGACAGGGAAACCTAAGACGATGGAAAACGACGGAGAAAACACTTCATGGCGATGGAAAATGACAGGGAAACCATTCAAGATCCAGAACGACTGAAAATGACTGAAAAACATGTCCGGGCTGATTGTATATGACACAAAAGCATGCGTAGTGCGAGGGAAAATGACATGGGAAAAGCTCAGGATGATGAAAAACTATGGAAACCTGCCCAGGTCGATGGAATATGTCACAGGGAAAATCCCTACGGAACGATGGAAAATGACAGGGATAACCGGCCATGAAGGTGGAAAATTACAGGGAAAAGAGTTCATTGGGAAGGAAAATGACAAGGGTACCAATGTAGAGCGATGGAATATGACAGGGAAACCTGTCTAGAGCTACAGGAAACGACAGGATAAAATTGTCGCTGGGGAGGAAATGTGACATAAAACCCATCCAGAAAAATCGAAGATGACAGCCTAACACGTAAAGACGATGGAATATAACACGAAAACCCGTCCAGAGCAACCGTATATGAAATGGAAAACTGTCCATTGTGACAGAATATGACAGGAAAACACGTACACGGCAAAGGAAAATGACAAGAAAGTCCGTTGAGCATGCTTGAATATTGATGGGAAATCCTTCTACAACGATGAAATATGACAGGAAAACCTGTCTAAATAGATGGAATATCAGAGGCAAACCTGACGAAAAGAATGGAATACGACAGGGAAAACTGTCCAGCACGATTAAATATGACAGAGAAATCCTGCCAGAAGGATGAAATGTGACAGGGAAACCTGACCAGAACGATGGAAAATGCGATGGAAACCTGACCAGAACGATGGAATATGACAGGGAAAACTGCCCAGAGCGATAGAATATGACAGGAAAATCTGACTAAAATGATGGAATTTGTCAAGGAAAACCGTTTAGAACGATGGAATATGGCAGGAAAACCCTTCGTGCAAGATGGAGAATTACAAAAATAACATGCCCAGGGCGACTGAAAATGAGAAAAAACCGTTCTTGACTATGGAATATGACAGGAATCCGTCCAAAGCAATGGAAAATGACATGAAAACCGTTCACGACAATGAAATATGACAGGGAAAACAGTTTATAGCGATGGAAGAACAAGGAAAACAGTTCAAGGCACTGGAAAATGACATGGAAAACCGTCCATTGCCATTGTTATTTATCACCCTGAACCGGAAAAGTCGATGGAAAATGACAAGGAAACCCGTCTAGAGCGATGGAAAATAGCAAAACAATGTCCAGGGCAATAGAAAATGACACGAAAAAACCGCCCATGTAGATGGAAACTTCCAGAGAAAACCGCCAAGGTCAAGGAAAAATGTCACAGTTCAGTGCAATGGAAAATGACGGAAAACAGTAAAGGGCAGGGAAAACTGTCCAGGGGGGATAGAAAACGAGAGGAGAAAACAGGAAATGACAGGAAAACAATCGTATTCTGTGTTCTTGCCTTGTCCTGTTCCTGTCCTGTCCTGTTCTTGTTCCTGTTCCTGCAGTGTGTGTCATTTCTTTATTTCCAGCCCTCCCAGTATTTTTCAGCTGTTAATTGTTTTAAATTCTTCGAGTTTCCGCTTTAGTAGAATAATTTGAGGGGTTTTAAGAGATCCCAACAGTGGAAGTTCAACAGTGTAAGTTGACAGTGTAAGTCCGACAGTGTTAGTCAAACAGTGTAAGTCCAACAGTGTAAGTCCAACAGTGTAAGTTCAATAGTGTTATGGAATAAACTGATCTGATGCTGACTGATTTTTTTTGTACAGTCTCATCATAACAAAGAGGAATAATAATAATAATAATAATAATAATAATAATAATAATAATAATAATAATAATAATAATAATAATAATAATAATAATAATAATAAGAAGAAGAAGAAGAAAAGGAAGATCAAGAGAGGTAGTGAGGTTGGAGTTCAATGAAGATGGAGAAAATAGAAGAAAGGTGATGAAGCAACAACAACACTGAAGGTTTGTAGACAACACCTGTCCTGTATTTCCCATTATATTTCTACTTGAAGTTTACGTCACATCATCACCTGTAGTTCACACTTGTAGTTTACCTTAAACCATCACCTGAAGTTCACACTTGTAGTTCACACTTGCAGTTTACTTTCAACCATTACCTGAGGTTCACACTTAAGGAACACCTTCAGTTAACCTTTCACTTTCAGCTGTTATGCACCTTAGGGAAACACCTTTGACCTGCAGTTGTCATTTATATTCCACCTGTTGTCACCTTTCCATCTTAAGCAACAACTAACGAAGCCGCATTACAGGTCGTTCCTCAGACTGTCTTACAAGAAAACCTGTTATTTAAATGGAATACAGAAAGTGAATCTGACTTTCTTTCTGCACCTGAACTGTCTTAGTATGTTGCTCGGCTAGTCTTGTATTTCTCTGTACTGGTCACTAGTACTCTCCTTGTTGGTGCTAGCAGGGAGGGAAGCACTGGTCACTAGTACCCTCCACGTTGGTGCTAGCAGGGTAAGAAGCACTGTTCACTAGTACCGTCAAGTTGGGTGCCAACAGAACCAGTAGCCAGGCCTCTAATAAAGACCATTACTTTGCCAACACTATCATTAAGCTATATAGTAAAACTCCATCTCTAAATATTACGGCTCTGTGGTGCAGCGGTCAGCACGGCTGCCTCTAAAGTAGCAGACTCGGGTTCGACTCCCGGCGGAGTCTTAGATTGTTTTTTTTATAATGACTTAATTTTACCGTCTGAAGTGAAACCTTTAACACTATCCACACAGATCATTATTATTTTACTGGAATGTATTAAACAGGTAAGGGTCGAAGTTCCTGGGAAATCCCAGACATTTATTCCTTCACCAGTATGAGGGATGCTCTATTAAAGAAAAATTTATATCATAAGTATCTTGTAATATACGTCTGTTCATTATTGGTGTTTAATGTTCGTTAGAACTCAGTCTGAGGAAGAGGATAACTTTTACATTCTTATTGTTGGATTAAACTGACATTTGTCCAACTCTGCTAACTTAAGTTTATGTTAGAGTTGTATTGTGTTTGTCTTTGAATGTGTGTAACTACACACTGTGTTGTGTAGACCATCTTTGATTAATGGTTATTACTGATGGGCTAGTGAGTTGTACACCATGGTACTTGTACTAGTGAGTTATACACCATGGTACTTGTACTAGTGAGTTGTACACCATGGTACTTGTACTAGTGAGTTATACACCATGGTACTTGTACTAGTGAGTAGTACACCATGGTACTTGTGCTAGTGAGTTGTACACCATGGAACTTCTTCTAGTAAGTTGTACACTATGGTACTTGTAGTAGTGAGCTGTGGACCATGGTAATTGTGCTAGCCTGAGGTATGTTGTGTGATGCAGCTTGTATATGATCCATCCCGTGTTGGCAGGAAGACAATGTTAGCCACTTGATACACTTATGTTATTTATTGTTTCAATTATATTCTGTATTATTATGATGTTATTTATTCCCATACAAACTGTAAACATATTTGTGCAAAATATCTTGATTCAGACGTATATTATACTTTCTATTTTACCACGTAATTAAACCAATGAATACAAGTGAAATTATTGGTTATAACTGTCAGGTGTTTGTCTACATCAAGCACTGCTTTGAGAAATTACACATATGTGCACATGTGTCTAATTGCTCATCTTGTGGGTATTGTATATCATTTATAAGAACAGGTGTGGAAGCACAGGCAAGCACAGGTGTGGAAGCACAGACAAGCACAGCTGTAGAAGCACAGACAAGCACAGGTGTGCAAGCACAGACAAGCAAAAGTGTGGGAGCACAGACAAGCACAGGTGTGGAAGCACAGACAAGCACAGGTGTGGAAGCACAGACAAGCACAGATGTGGAAGCACAGACAAGCACAGTGTGGAAGCACAGACAAGCACAGGTGTGGAAGCACAGACAAGCACAGGTGTGGAAGCACAAACAAACACAGGTGTGGAAGCACAGACAAGCACAGGTGTGGAAGCACAGACAAGCACAGGTGTGGAAGCACAGACAAGCACAGATGTGGAAGCACAGACAAGTACAAGTGTGGAAGCACAGACAAGCACAGGTGTGGAAGCACAGACAAGCAAAAGTGTGGAAGCACAGACAAGCACAGGTGTGGAAGCACAGACAAGCACAGATGTGGAAGCACAGACAAGCACAAGTGTGGAAGCACAGACAAGCACAGGTGTGGAAGCACAGACAAGCAAAAGTGTGGAAGCACAGACAAGCACAGGTGTGGAAGCACAGACAAGCACAGATGTGGAAGCACAGACAAGCACAGGTGTGGAAGCACATACAAGCACAGGTGTGGAAGCACAGAGAAGCACAGCTGTAGAAGCAGAGACAAGCACAGCTGTGGAAGCACAGACAAGCACAGGTGTGGAAGCACAGACAAGCACAGATGTGGAAGCACAGACAAGCACAGGTGTGGAAGCACAGACAAGCACAGGTGTGGAAGCACAGAGAAGCACAGCTGTAGAAGCACAGACAAGCACAGCTGTGGAAGCACAGACAAAGCACAGGTGTGGAAGTACAGACAAGCACGTCTCGTCTATTATAGTTTCATTTTAATTATTTATAATTAACATGGGTAATTATATCAGATTCAAAAAATAGATATCAATACAGTCATACATTCATACATAATAATGTGAAATGCATGAATATAATTCATATATTAAATATAAAACTTTTTCAGATATTAGTATACAAGATATTTTGTATGAACATTATTTGTTAATTACATTTAACAATATTTTAATTACAACTTTGTTAGTTTAATAGAATAATCTTAATTTCTTTGCTTATTATATTATTTGTAAGGATTAACTAACATTTCGTAATTGTCTACATTCTATTACTTATTTTTGTGTTGCTGCATAATCAATGTTACATGTCACAGTAGTTGTTGTCCTTACAACTTCCTCCTGGAGCTACTGACAACTTCCTCCTGGAGCTACTGACAACTTCCTCCTGGAGCTACTGACAACTTCCTCCTGGAGCTACTGACAACTTCCTCCTGGAGCTACTGACAACTTCCTCCTGGAGCTACTGACAACTTCCTCCTGGAGTTACTTGCAACTTTCTCCTGGAGCTACTTACAACTTCCTCCTAGAGCTACTGACAACTTCCTCCTGGAGTTACTTGTAACTTCCTCCTGGAGCTACTTGCAACTTCCTCCTGGAGATCACGCTGCTACTCAGGTACTCTCTTTGTAAATAAATATTCATGTTTCTCTGATTCTTTTACAACTTCATCTTTTAGTGTTAGTACGACTGACGAGGTTGATGATAAATCAGTGTAAAGTGTCACAGGTTTTCTAAGTTTGTGTAAGATATTAACGAGACGTGTTGGCCAGGCTGCTGCAGCATCCTCTGAAAAGTGCAATATACAGCAGAACAGTACAGCGGCACACAACTACCGCACAAGAACAATGCAATAAAATAAGGGAAAAGTAGAGCAAAATGACAACAATATATAAAACAGCAGTATTGAAGACGTTAAGACAGAGTTGTACTGGCCAGGTTGTAACATCCACACCAGTAATCCCTTTTGTCCAGAGGTTGACTCTCTTTGCGTGTAAATCTTATTTTCTTTTCCTAGTTTTTTTTTGTGTGTGTGTTTATGAATATTTTCGTCAATATAGTGAAGGTGAGAGAAGTGACGAAATGAAAAATTAAAAACTGAGAGAAACTAATTGTTTAAAAAATTTTCAGAGTACTTTTTTGCTGTATCTAATATTATGTAACACCATTCTTCATTCCGATTATTCAGAATTCAATTAAAATATACAATTTAAATATAATTTTAGCAGCTATGTGAGACAGTACAAATATGTGCATATATGTCAGTGACATAATGGTTGATGATATGTATTGTACGTGTGCTGACGAAATTGTGTGTGTGTGTGTGTGTGTGTGTGTGTGTGTGTGTGTGTGTGTATGTAACTGTACTTGCGTGTTTACTTGTAGAAGTTTCAGTGACTAACATATATACAAGCCGACAAACTGCAAATAAAAAAAAGAAGCTGATAACTTTTTTGTAGGAGATTTCTTGGTGGGAAGACAGAGTCACATGCGGACACAAATATAAACAATAAATGAAAACAAAACAAATACAATGAAAAATTTTTGTCCATGTTTTTGTTTCTGGTACAGTTGACAACTGCTGGACACTGTTATATAAAATTACAAAATATTGTTTAATTTAAATAAAATATTAGTGTTTGCTCATTACCTGCTGATTATACCAGGCAATGAATATGTTAAAATTGTGATTGATCGAGTGATAGAAAAGACAAAATATAAAACATCGCGTTTGATGCCAGATAAACAACACCAAATTTCCATCCAGCAGGGTCACTGGGGAGGGGCTAACACAACATACACACACACAGCACATATACACACGCACCCGCCCACCCAACGACCCACACACCCACTCAACCACCAACCCAAACACCAATCTAACCACCCACCCAACCACCCGCCCACCTGGGAAAGTGAGGGAGTTCATCTGACGGGACACAAATGGACTTCTGGACACACGGAACTAGAGAAAGCACGAAAACAACCGGGAGTGAGAAGTGTGGAAGGGTTGATATCCAGGGGCCCACGGATGGAGACTTGGAAGCATAAACAACACCTATGACCACAATACAACATGACCTCACCTCAAAAATGACCACACTTCACTAGAACTACACCTCACCATAATTCACACCTGGGAGTTCATCTGAGTGGACACAGATGGACTTCTGGAGACTATGAACTAAGGAAAGCACCAAAACAACTATGGAAGAGTTGACATCCGGTGACCCACGGATGGAGACCTGGAAACATGAACCACACCTGACTATGACAACTCCTAACTATGACCACACCTGTCTAGGACCTCACCTACCTATGACCAATCCTCACCTTACTATGACTTCACCTATGACCACAACTGTCTATGACCTATGCTGTTTATACCAAGCAATGATTATGATGAACTGTGATTGATCGAGTGAAGGAAAAGATAAAATATAAGTAATGAAGAACTGGCTAGAAAAATACCTCCTAATAACAATAGAACAACGCAAAATAGAAAAGAGGTAGTGACAATAACATACAGCAGTACACAAATACTACACAAGAACAATACAATAAAATAAATGAAGAGTAGAGCAAGATAATAATATAATACATAAAACATTAGGACAGAGTTCTACTGGTCAGGCTGTAACATCCTCACCAACATCCCTTTTGTCAAGATGTTGACTCTCCCAGTTTGTAGATTTTATTTTCTTATGATTCATAAGGGTGTTTTTTTGCTATATTCAGACAAGATTCTCTCAGTTGTTACTTCCTTACATCTTCACATTTATCATTAAGGATATCCACAAAATACTATGTAACAGCATTCTACATCCTGATTATTCAGAATTATATTAAAACATACAATATAATTTAAATACAAACTGGAAATCACATTTCACTACACATCACTAAATCACTCCAAAATCACAGTCATCACTTTAAATCACAAATCATTTCTGCAAATCACAAATCACCGCAAATCATAGATCATAACTATACATCACAAATCATCATGTAGGAGGTAATTTAACTAGAATTTGTAATTGTCTGTTGAACCAGCAGATCCCCCAGACTTACACTCTAATATACCAGTATTAGGAGCTTGATGAGTGCCTTGGTATTTACTCGTAGTAATTTTTATCTAAAATAACATTCCTTGATTTTTCTATTAATTATATAAATACCAACAGGAAATCAAAACTTATATATATATATATATATATATATATATATATATATATATATATATATATATATATATATATATATATATATATATATATATATATATATATATATTCTAAAGATGCACTGTATGGGTTCCTCTAAGATTTAAGTAACTCAAGACATTACTTTCATATACACGACATAATCTGCTTTAGTGAATAATTAATAAATATACAAATAAGTAAGACATTACAATACAAAAATTCCATTAACACAGATATAGTATCGCGTAAGAGACGTAATACACTGGAAATATACTTTCTCAAGAGAGCTTTTCAGACGTACACAGTAGACGAGCCGAAGTTGAATGGGTACAGTTTGCTCCTTATACACACGTATGGGCTAAGTACAAGCCTTCACAGCTTCATAGCGTAAACCTTGCTATGATGTCCTCTACCAGAGTACAGAAGCTCCCTCAGGGTAGTCAAGAGAGACACTGCTTAGACAAACCCTCGTGAACCACAGGTCACGTCGGGTCACGTGATATATTTATCATTTGGCGCCAACTTGTGACGTCACTAACCAGCCATTCTCTTGCAAATGAGCTCATAACCAGATACATGAATACATATACTCAGTTCTTAATAATCAGATATCACAAACATATGATGAAGGATGAATAGGATAATAGAACAACGATCCAGTAGCTTCGTTTTAGCTAATAACAAAGTTCCTAGCATGGTAGTATTATCAAAGTGATGAGATACATACGAGATATCATAATACAAACCTACTGGAGTTTTATGACAAGGTAAGAGAAGTAAGACATGAGAGAGATGAGTGGGTTGATTGTATTTTCTTGAACTGTAAGGTCTTCGACACAGTTCCTCACAAGAGATTAGTACAGAAGTTAGAGGATCAGGTGTGTATAACAGAAAGGGCACTGCAATGGATCAGAGAATACCTGACAGGGAGGCAACAGCGATTCATGGAACGTGATGAGGTATCACAGTGGGCGACTGTGGCGAGCGGAGTCCCACAGGGGTTAGTTCTGGGACCAGTGCTGCTTGTGGTATATATGAATGACATGACGGAAGGGATAGACTCAGAAGTGTCCCTGTTTGCAGATGATGTGAAGTTAATGAGGCGAATTAAATCAGATGCGTATCAGGCAGGACTACAAAAGACCTGGACAGGCTGGAAGCATGGTCCAGCAAATGGCTCCTAGAATTTAACCCCGCTCAATGCAAAGTCATGAAGATCGAGGAAGGGCAAAGGAGACCGCAGACAGAGTATAGGATAGGTGGCGAAAGACTACAAACCTCACTTGAGGAGAAAGATCTAGGGGTGAGTATAAAACCGAGACATGACAGTGACATACAAAATGCTGTATGCGATAGATAAGGTGGACAGAGACATGGTGTTCCAGAGACGGGACACAGAAACTAGGGATAACAATTGGAAGTAGAAGACTCAGATGAGTCAAAGGGATGTTAGGAAGTACTTCGTCAGCCATAGAGCTGTTAGGAAGTGGAATAGTCTGGCAAGTGATGTAGTGGAGGCAGGAACCATACATAGTTTTAAGACGAAATATGATAAAGCTCATGGAGCAGGGAGAGAGAGGATCCAATGCATAGCTTTAAGCAGAGGTATGATAAAGCTCACACACACCAGCGAAGAGGCAGGAGCTACACCCACAACCTCAACTAGGTGAGTTCACACACACACACACACACACACACAGGCACACACACACACACACACACACACACACACACACACACACACACACACACACACACACACACACACACACACACACACACACACACACACACACACACACACACACTGTGGCATGCAAAGAGTACGTAACCTTTATTCGGCGCATGGACACACCCTCATTTACAGGCTATCTCCCCCAACCAGCGAACCAGGTTGCTAAGAGTTGGTGATGGGGCCCCATCGTTCAACTAGTGACCAGGTTCTAGCCAATAAGAAGGTGGGATTGGCAATCGCAGAGGTTATGTGGATACCGCTCTCCTGTCTGCCCTTGTCATTCCCATTCTAGAGCTGGTTGAGCACGGTCTGCTATCTTGTGGCTTCTATTTCTGCCTTGCTTACCGTGACGTGCACTATACTTATTACTGTACATAGTGTACATATTGCTGTTCTAAATTGGTGAAGGATAATATAAGTCTAAACTTTTTCTGCTGTGTTTCTTTTGCTCCCATTACACCTGGGATAACAGGCCTTTGAAATCCTAGGTTGTAATATGGGTAGCCTGTCCGAGAGCTGGAGCTGGACTTAGAGAAACGGTTGAGCTTAGGGTGAAGCTTGTAGCAGGAACATTGTGTAGCTTGCTGTCTCGCTTCGCTTTACAAATTTTGCGTGTCAGTTGCTTATGATCAGCCTTGCTATTGTGTGATCGTTCAACAGCTCGCTACTAGCTTGTTCAGTGTGCTCGCTTCGCTACGGTCAATCTTGTGTGCAGTCGGCTTTGCTTGTATGCGTATTCTGGAATCGTACTGTGCATAGCTAAGCGTGTTCTGCAAATTAACGTGTTACGTTGGGGTATTCGTACTGTGCATAGCGAATAACTTATGCCACCTAGACGAGTCAGACGCCTGGTGTCGGCATATACTTTGCATAACCTACCTAAATTGTCCCTACAGCGTTGTTGGCAAATTGCTCGTTCCATTGGCATTCCCTATAAACGCACTCTTACAGCTGCGCAACTGCGTTCACTTATTGCTGACAAACTTATTGAAGAAGAGATGGCACATCAAACTCCTCCCTCTACGGGAGCTAGGGAAAAAACTCCTATGTTCTCGCATGAGGAAGATGATACACCTACGGAGCAAGATGGTCAGTATAGTGCAGCTGGGTTGTCTCGAGGTGAATCAGCGTCCTTGGCACTTGAGCTGGCAAAAATCACGCTGGAGCAAACTAGGGAACAGAGAGCATTCGCAAGGGAAGAATTTGATAGGGAAAGAGAAAGGAGGCAGTTTTCGCATTCTGTAAACGATTTCAGTTTACAAAAAGCAGTACAGCTTGTTCCCCGCTTCAATGAGGCCGAACCAGAGCAATTTTTCGAAAGCTTCGAAAATCAGGCTCGAGCCTTGAGGTGGCCGGAACAGCACTGGGCAGCGTTGGTTCATACAGCATTATTGGGTAAGGCACAGGAATTTACGTCGGTATTAACTGACGCTGAATTCTCTGATTATCAAATAGTGAAGACCACAGTGTTGGGAGCATATACATGTATCCCAGCTAAATATCGTAAGACCTTCAAATTGAACAGGCGGCAGCTTGGTCAATCCCTGGTGGACTTTGTGAGACAGCAAACCAAAGCTTTTACCAGCTGGTATAAAGCGAGTGGTGTCTCTAACTTTGAGGAGCTGGTGCAGCTTATTCTGATTGATAACCTGCTGGAGTCTGTGGGACCCGAGGTTCGTGTCTTTCTGCAGGATCGTGACTTAACCACTGCATTGGAGGCAGCCAGGTGGGCTGATACCTTCGAAACGAACCGCTCCTTGTCCGAGCGGTCCCGTCTCTCTTTTCAACAGTCTGGCGTGAGCAGAGATCGACAACATTGGAGAATGAAGTGCCAGCCGGAGGGAGAGCGTCTACGTCATCCAAATAAGTCACCTGGTGAGCCACGCTTCTCAACATATGGTCCCCCTGCGGAGAGGCAAACTACTTATGGAGCATCTCGACAACAATATCCAGAGAGGCACCAGCCAGAACGACACCACTTGCAACGTCATCAGGGAGTAAAGGGCAAGCCTGTCGTCTGCTTCAGGTGTAATAAAGTAGGTCACATCAGTTCCAACTGCCCCCAAAAACCTCAACCCATCGGGAAAATCTCTAATATCCCTAGTAACATGTCCCCTAGAGAAGTAGAAAAAGGTATGGCCCCTTATTATTGCGAAAGTCTTATTTCCCTTCAGGAAAACTCAGAACCAACTAAAGTAAATACCTTTAGAGATACTGGAGCATATTGCTCACTTGTCAGAGAAGGAATATTACCCCTTTCAGAGAATACTTCTTTGAATTCCTCAGTTTTATTGGAAGCATTTGGAGGAGCTATATATTCTGTTCCTTTGCATAAAATTTATGTACAGTGCAAATATTACACTGGGTACTTGACTGTAGGTGTCTCAAAAGGATTTCCCATGAAAAATGCCATGTTATTACTGGGTAATAACATTACTACTGTTAGTTCGTGTCCTGAACCTATAATGATTAATGCTTCTCCAGTGTTGGCCATAACTCGGGCAACATCCCAAGGGTTGTCTGGAGAGAATGTTGACCTATCCTTGGACGACTCCGATCTCGGAATAGCCACGTTGTTTTATGAGACACACCGGCCGGAGTCTCGTAAATCAAGTGAACAGACCCCGATCAAGCCTTCCTATTCCCAGGTTGCAGGATTGCCAGATGTCTCTGTTTCCATGCCCGAGGGACTGTCCTTCCGGGAGGAACAACGAAAGGACCCTTCTTTAAAATTCGCTTTTCAGGCAGCCATGGGTAAATCCTCTTTGGGTCATCCAGTCAAGTATGAAGTTAAAAATGATTATTTGGTCTGCACTGAGACTGGTAAGGAGATAGAGGGCCGGCAATTATACGACAGGTTAGTGGTTCCAACCAAGTATAGACCTCAGATATTAAATATAGCTCATAATACGTCATTAGGAGGTCACTTAGGAATTACAAAAACCTTGTATAGAATCACAAAAGAATTTTATTGGCCAAAATTAAAGAAAGATGTGAAGAATCATATTAGGTGTTGCCGAGAATGTCAGCAAGTTGGAAAACCTGGACATTCCATTAAACCTGCACCTCTCCAACCCATACCTGCTGATGGAGAACCTTTTGCAGATTTAATTATAGATTGTGTAGGTCCACTACCTAAGTCAAAGTCTGGAAACCAGTATTTATTTACAATTATGGATAAAGTAACCAGATATCCTGAAGCAATCCCTATGCGTAGTATCAATACTAAAGCTATTCTCAAAGCTTTAACAAAATTCATTTCTTGTTTTGGCATTCCTAAAACTATACAAAGTGATCAAGGTACTAACTTCACTGCCAAAGCATTTAGGGAAGTATTAACTAGGTTAGGGATAATTCACAACTTATCCACTGCCTATCACCCTCAGTCCCAAGGCGCCTTGGAAAGATTCCACCAAACATTAAAAACAATGATGAGAAGTTTTTGCATGCACTTTCCGACAGATTGGGATGAATCTCTACCGTTGTTGCTGTTCTCAGTACGAGAGACGGTGCAAGAGTCTACAGGGTATAGTCCGTTTGAGCTGATCTTTGGGCACAATGTACGAGGTCCTCTTCGGGTGCTCAAAGAAGGATGGATGGGAGAAGACGTAAGCTCAGCACTCTACAACCCGTCTTCAAGGTTGCAGGTGGCACGTGAGTTAGCCAAGGCTAACCTAAAGACAGCTCAAAGTAAGATGAAACAGAGGTATGACAGAAGTGCACAATTCCGCTCCTTCCATCCAGGAGACAAGGTGTTGGTGCAGGAACCTATACCTGGCCACACCTTGAAAGCTAGATTTACGGGACCTATGCAGATAGTAAGTAGATTATCTGATTTAAATTATGTGGTAGCTCCCATTGATAAGACCTCAAAAACTTACCACATTAATCAAATCAAGGCCTTTCATACACCAGATAAAGTCCCAGTAATGACTCTGTCCTCTACCTCTGAGGACGACTCTGACTCTTTGCACTCTATCTCTGAAATTAATACTAAACTTTCAAATTCTGTCCTCCTCAAGGATCCTAGCCCGTTAATGGATGGATTATCTGAAATACAAGCAACCAATTTAACTGAGCTTCTACAGTCATATCCTAATATTTTTTCGGATGTGCCGAAAAAATGTACGTTAGGTTACCATGATGTAGATGTGGGAAAATCTAAACCAATTAAACTCTCCCCCTACAGAGCTAATCCTGAAAAGCAAAGGCTACTTCAGCAGGAAGTAGACTTCTTGTTAGAACATGGTTTAGTGGAGGAGTCATCTAGTCCATGGGCTTCACCGTGCATCCTAGTAAAAAAGGCTGATGGAGGGTTTCGTATGTGCACAGACTACCGTAAAGTGAACGAGGTCACAATTACAGATGCTTACCCTCTTCCTCGTCTGGATGACGTAATTGACTTTGTGGGTAAGGCTACTTTTGTGTCCAAATTAGATCTCCTTAAAGGTTACTATCAGGTACCTTTGACAGATAAGGCGAAGGAAATCTCTGCCTTCGTAATTCCAGGAGGTCATTATCAGTATACAGTTACCCCCTTCGGAATGAAAAATTCCCCCTCTTCATTCCAGAAACTCATCCATCAGGCTATTAAAGGACTTGAAGGCACGGCAGCATACCTAGATGATATTGTTGTGGTGTCTGATACTTGGGATCAACACCTACTTAGACTTAAAGCTCTGTTTGAGACCTTTAAGAATTCCCAATTAACAGTTAATTTATCTAAATCTTCCTTTGGCCAGGCCACTGTCACTTTTCTAGGCCATGAAGTAGGTAGTGGTAATGTTGCACCTAAACTTGCTAAAGTTCTTTCGATTAAAGAATATCCAGTTCCTCATGATAGGAAATCTCTTCAACGTTTCCTAGGCATGATCGGATTTTACAGAAGATTCTGTAAGAATTTCTCAGATATTGTAGCCCCTCTTACCTCTCTTACCAGTCATAAAGTTCCCTTTATTTGGACTTCAGATTGTAACACTGCTTTTAATAAAGCAAAAAGATTATTGTGCTCTGCACCCATTCTCCTGTCTCCAGACTTCTCCAAACCTTTTTCATTACAGGTTGATGCTTGTGAGTCTGGGGTTGGGGCGGTACTATTACAAATCGGGAACAAGGAGCTGCAGCCAATCGCATACTTTTCAGCCAAGTTCCAGCCACATCAGAGAGCTTACTCTACCATTGAAAAAGAAGCCCTCGCGCTGGTACTGGCTTTGGAGCATTTCGATGTTTATGTGGGCCAGACATCGCAGGTGGTCACAGTCTACAGTGATCACAACCCGTTAGTCTATCTCCAAGCCATGAAGAATCACAACACAAGGCTTATGCGTTGGACGCTCAGGCTGCAGCCCTACAACATAAAAATTAAATATATTGCCGGCAAAGAAAATGTGTTGGCAGACTCTTTGTCAAGAGTCTAGTTTAATATTTTATTTAGGTTAGGATGTATTTGTGGTAACCCCCTTTCAAGCTCTTTTTTTTATCCCCTGATGTGGGGTTTTTTTTTAGTGAGGGGATACGGGCTACCGTCCGCTTGTATCTTGGACCTATGTTGGCCTATCTGACTGCTGTCTCGCTCTGAGTTTAGGGTTTGGCTTTTGGTCACTAGGAAAGCTGAGCTCTATCTAAGAGTTGGATGGTGGAGAGGATAGGCGGTCCCATTATTTTGTGCCATGGCGGCACGGTTACCACTGGGAGGTGGCAGCCTAATCCTGAGCCTTCTCGGGGGTGGGGGTGTGGCATGCAAAGAGTACGTAACCTTTATTCGGCGCATGGACACACCCTCATTTACAGGCTATCTCCCCCAACCAGCGAACCAGGTTGCTAAGAGTTGGTGATGGGGCCCCATCGTTCAACTAGTGACCAGGTTCTAGCCAATAAGAAGGTGGGATTGGCAATCGCAGAGGTTATGTGGATACCGCTCTCCTGTCTGCCCTTGTCATTCCCATTCTAGAGCTGGTTGAGCACGGTCTGCTATCTTGTGGCTTCTATTTCTGCCTTGCTTACCGTGACGTGCACTATACTTATTACTGTACATAGTGTACATATTGCTGTTCTAAATTGGTGAAGGATAATATAAGTCTAAACTTTTTCTGCTGTGTTTCTTTTGCTCCCATTACACCTGGGATAACAGGCCTTTGAAATCCTAGGTTGTAATACACACACACACACACACACACACACACACTCACACACTCACACACATACACACAAACACACACACACACACACACTCACACACACACACACACACACACACACACACACACACACACACACACAAACTGTTGTGACCAAGTATTGTTTTCTTAAGATGGTTTCATTTTTAGACTGATATGGTTTCAAATAAATGTAGTAAAATGCCACTCTTATTGTTTGTGAATAAATAAAACCACTGTATTTAAGGCAAGCTGTCCAAGAATTGTTCACTTTATGCTGCATTGGTCTCTTATTATCTCTGTTTTTTTGTTATTAGAAAAAGTGTTGTGGAAAGTATAAAAAATAAGTAATTGATTCTTAGGAAGAAAAAATTAGATTAAAGGAAGAGGGATACGTGTCAGCATGAGTTTGATCTGGGAAACGTGAGGACCCAGTTGATCAGTCTCACAATGTTGACATGAATCTTCCTAGGGAATTGTTGTTGTAATGGAGTATTGTTAATAAATGTGCAGCATGTGATAGCTGATACTGACAGTGTTATGTTAGTTTTGTCATCTCTGAGACCCTCCTGTCATCTCTCTCACCCTTCTGTCATCTCCGAGACCCTCCTGTCATTTCTCTCACCCTTCTGTCATCTCTGAGACCCTCCTGTCATCTCTCTCAGCATTCTGTCATCTCTGCCATCCTCCTGTCATCTCTCTCACCCTTCTGTCATCTCTGAGACCCTCCTGTCATCTCTCTCACCCTTCTGTCATCTTTGCCATCCTCCTGTCATGTCTCTCCCCCTTCTGTCGTCTCTGAGACCCTCCTGTCATCTCTCTCACCCTTCTGTCATCTCTGCCACCCTCCTGTCATTTCTCTCACACTTCTGTCATCTCTGCCACCTTCCTGTCATCTCTCTCACCCTTCTGTCATCTCTGCCATCCACCTGTCATTTCTCTCACCCTTCTGTCATCTCTGTCACCCTCCTGTCATTTCTCTCACCCTTCTGTCATCTCTGCCATTCTCCCATCATATTTCCCACCCTTCTATCATCTCTGCCACCCTCCTGTCATTTCTCTCACCCTTCTGTCATCTTTGCCACCCTCCTGTCATTTCTCTCACTCTTCTGTCTTCTCTGCCACCCGCCTGTCATTTCTCTCACTCTTCTGTCATCTCTGCCACACCCCTGTCATTTCTCTCACCTTTCTGTCATCTTTGCCACCATCCTGTCATTTAATCACCTTTCTGTCATCTCTGCCACACTCCTGTCATCTCTCTCACCTTTCTGTCATCTCTGCCACGCTCCTGTCATTTCTCTCACCCTTCTGTCATCTTTGCCACCCTCCTGTCATTTCTTTCACCTTTCTGTCATCTCTGCCACACTCCTGTCATTTCTCTCACTCTTCTGTCATCTTTGCCACCCTCCTGTCATTTCTTTCACTCTTCTGTCATCTCTGTCACACTCCTGTCATCTCTCTCACCTTTCTGCCACCCTCCTCCTTCACACTGCTGTTAACTCCCTCACACTGCTGTTGCCTCCCTCACACTGCTGTCACCTCCCTCACACTGCCGTCACCTCCCTCACACTGCTGTCACCTCCCTCACACTGCTGTCACCTCCCTCACACTGCTGTCACCTCCCGCACACTGTTGTTACCTCCCGCACACTGCTGTTACCTCCCTCACACTGTTGTTACCTCCCTCACACTGTTGCTACCTCCCTCACACTGCTGTTACCTCCCTCACACTGCTGTTACCTCCCTCTCACTGCTGTGACCTCCCTCACACTGCTGTCACCTCCCTCACACTGCTGTCACCTCCCTCACACTGCTGTTACTTCCCTCACACTGCTGTTACCTCCCTCACGCCGCTTTTACCTACCTCACACTGCTGTTACCTCCCTCACATTCCTGGTACCTACCTCACATTGTTGTTACCTCCCTCACACTGCTCTCACCTCCCTCACACTGCTGTTACCTCCCTCACACTGCTGTCACCTCCCTCACACTGCTGTCACCTCCCTCACACTGCTGTCACCTCCCTCACACTGCTGTCACCTCCCTCACACTGCTGTCACCTCCCTCACACTGCTGTCACCTCCCTCACACTGCTGTCACCTCCCGCACACTGTTGTTACCTCCCGCACACTGCTGTTACCTCCCTCACACTGTTGTTACCTCCCTCACACTGCTGTTACCTCCCTCACACTGCTGTGACCTCCCTCACACTGCTGTCACCTCCCTCACACTGCTGTCACCTCCCTCACACTGCTGTTACTTCCCTCACACTGCTGTTACCTCCCTCACGCTGCTTTTACCTACCTCACACTGCTGTTACCTCCCTCACATTCCTGTTACTTACCTCACATTGTTGTTACCTCCCTCACACTGCTCTCACCTCCCTCACACTGCTGTTACCTCCCTCACACTGCTGTCACCTCCCTCACACTGCTGTCACCTCCCTCACACTGCTGTCACCTCCCTCACACTGCTGTCACCTCCCTCACACTGCTGTCACCTCCCTCACACTGCTGTCACCTCCCTCACACTGCTGTTACAACCCTCACACTGCTGTTACAACCCTCACACTGCTGTTACAACCCTCTCACTGCTGTTACCTCCCTCACACTGCTGTTACCTCCCTCACACTGCTGTTACCTCCCTCACACTGCTGTTACCTCCCTCACACTGCTGCTATCTCCCTCACACTGCTGTTTCCTCCCTCACACTGCTGTTACCTCCCTCACAATGCAGTTACATCCCTCACACTGCTGTTACCTCCCTCACACTGCTGTCACCTCCCTCACACTGCTGTTACCTCCCTCACACTGCTGTTACCTCCCTCACACTGCTGTTACCTCCCTCACACTGCTGTCACCTCAATCACACTGCTGTTACTTCCCTCACACTGCTGTTATCTCCCTCACGCCGCTGTTACCTACCTCACACTGCTGTTACCTCCCTCACACTGCTGTTACCTCCCTCACACTGCTGTTACCTCCCTCACACTGCTGTTACCTCCCTTACACTGCTGTAAGCTCCCTCACACTGCTGTTACCTCCCTCACACTGCTGTCACCTCTCTCACACTGCTGTTACTTCCCTCACACTGCTGTTACCTCCCTCACGCTGCTGTTACCTCCCTCACACTGCTGCTATCTCCCTCACACTGCTGTTAGCTCTCTCACACTGCTGTTACCTCCCTCACACTGCTGTCACCTCTCTCACACTGCTGTTACTTCCCTCACACTGCTGTTACCTCCATCACACTGCTGTTACCTTATTCACACTGCTGTTACATCCCTCACACTGCTGTTACCTCCCTCACACTGCTGTTACCTCTCTCACACTGCTGTTACCTCCCTCACACTGCTGTTACCTCCCTCACACTTCTGTTACCTCCATCACATTGCTGTCACATCCCTCACACTGCTCTCACCTCCCTCACACTGCTGTTACCTCCCTCACACTGCTGTTACCTCCCTCACACTGCTGTTACCTCCCTCACACTGCTGTTACCTCCCTCACACTGCTGTTACTTCCATCACACTGCTGTTACCTTCATCACACTGCTGTCACCTCTCTCACACTGCTGTTACTTCCCTCACACTGCTGTTACCTTCCTCACACAGCTGTTACCTCCCTCACACTGCTGTTACCTCCCTCACACTGCTGTTACCTCTCTCACACTGCTGTTACCTCCCTCACACTGCTGTTACCTCCCTCACACTGCTGTTTCCTCTCTCACATTGCTGTCACCTCCCTCACACTGCTCTCACCTCCCTCACACTGCTGTTACATTCCTCACACTGCTGTTACCTCCCTCACACTGCTGTTACCTCCCTCACACTGCAGTTACCTCCCTCACACTGCTGTTACTTCCATCACACTGCTGTTACCTCCCTCACACTGCTGTTACTTCCATCACACTGCTGTTACCTCCCTCACACTGCTGTTACCTCCCTCACACTGCTGTTACCTCCCTCACACTGCTGTTACCTCCCTCACACTGCTGTTACCTCCCTAACACTGCTGTTACCTCCCTCACACTGCTGTTACTTCCATCACACTGCTGTTATCTCCCTCACACTGCTGTTACCTCCCTCACACTGCTGTTACCTCACTCACACTGCTGTTACTTCCATCACACTGCTGTTACCTCCCTCACACTGCTGTTACTTCCATCACACTGCTGTTACTCCCTCACACTGCTGTTACTTCCATCACACTGCTGTTACTCCCTCACACTGCTGTTACCTCCCTCACACTGCTGTTACTTCCATCACACTGCTGTTACCTCCCTCACACTTCTGTTACCTCCCTCACATTGCTGTCACCTCCCTCACACTGCTCTCACCTCCCTCACACTGCTGTTACCTCCCTCACACTGCTGTTACCTCCCTCACACTGCTGTTACCTCCCTCACACTGCTGTTGCCTCCCTCACACAGCTGCTACCTCCCTGACACTGCTGTTACCTCCCTCACACTGGTGTTACCTCTCTCACACTGCTGTTACCTCCCTCACACTGCTGTTACCTCCCTCACACTGCTGTTACCTCCCTCACACTGCTGTTACCTCCGTCACACTGCTGTTACCTCCCTCACACTGCTGCTACCTCCCTCACACTGCTGTTACCTCCGTCACACTGCTGTTACCTCCGTCACACTACTGTTACCTCCCTCACACTGCTGTCACCTCCCTCACACTGCTGTTACCTCCCTCACACTGCTGTTACCTCCCTCATACTGCTGTTACCTCCCTCACACTGCTGTCACCTCTATCACACTGCTGTTACTTCCCTCACACTGCTGTTATCTCCCTCACGCCGCTGTTAGCTACCTCACACTGCTGTTACCTCCCTCACACTGCTGTTACCTCCCTCACACTGCTGTTACCTCCCTCACACTGCTGTTACCTCCCTCACACTGCTGTAAGCTCCCTCACACTGCTGTTACCTCCCTCACACTGCTGTCACCTCTCTCACACTGCTGTTACTTCCCTCACACTGCTGTTACCTCCCTCACGCTGCTGTTACCTCCCTCACACTGCTGTTATCTCCCTCACACTGCTGTTAGCTCCCTCACACTTCTGTTACCTCCCTCACACTGCTGTCACCTCTCTCACACTGCTGTTACTTCCCTCACACTGCTCTTACCTCCCTCACACTGCTGTTACCTTCCTCACACTGCTGTTACCTCCCTCACACTGCTGTTACCTCCCTCACACTGCTGTTACCTCTCTCACACTGCTGTTACCTCCCTCACACTGCTGTTACCTCCCTCACACTTCTGTTACTTCCCTCACATTGCAGTCACCTCCCTCACACTGCTCTCACCTGCCTCACACTGCTGTTACCTCCCTCACACTGCTGTTACCTCCCTCACACTGCTGTTACCTCCCTCACACTGCTGTTACCTCCCTCACACTGCTGTTACTTCCACCACACTGCTGTTACCTTCCTCACACTGCTGTCACCACTCTCACACTGTTGTTACTTCCCTCACACTGCTGTTACCTCCCTCACACTGCTGTTACCTTCCTCACACTGCTGTTACCTCCCCCTCACACTGCTGTTACCTCCCTCACACTGCTGTTACCTCTCTCACACTGCTGTTACCTCCCTCACACTGCTGTTACCTCCCTCACACTGCTGTTACCTCCCTCACATTGCTGTCACCTCCCTCACACTGCTCTCACCTCCCTCACACTGCTGTTACCTCCCTCACACGGCTGTTACCTCCCTCACACTGCTGTTACCTCTTTCACACTGCTGTTACCTCCCTCACACTGCTGTTACTTCCATCACACTGCTGTTACTTCCCTCACACTGCTGTTACTTCCATCACACTGCTGTTACCTCCCTCACACTGCTGTTACCTCCCTCACACTGCTGTTACCTCCCTCACACTGCTGTTACCTCCCTCACACTGCTGTTACCTCCCTCACACTGCTGTTACTTCCATCACACTGCTGTTACCTCCCTAACACTGCTGTTACTTCCATCACACTGCTGTTACCTCCCTCACACTGCTGTTACCTCCCTCACACTGCTGTTACTTCCATCACACTGCTGTTTCCGCCCTCACACTGCTGTTACTTCCATCACACTGCTGTTACTTCCATCACACTGCTGTTACCTCCCTCACACTGCTGTTACTTCCATCACACTGCTGTTACCTTCCTCACACTGTTGTTACCTCCCTCACACAGCTGTTACCTCCCTCACACTGCTGTTACCTCCCTCACACTGCTGTTACCTCCCTCACACTGCTGTTACCTCCCTCACACTGCTGTTACCTCCCTCACATTGCTGTTACATCCCTCACAATGCTGTTTCTTCCATCACACTGCTGTTACCTCCCTCACACTGCTGTTACCTCCCTCACACTGCTGTTACTTCCATCACACTGCTGTTACCTCCCTCACACTGCTGTTACCTCCCTCACACTGCTGTTACTTCCATCACACTGCTGTTACCTCCCTCACACTGCTGTTACCTCCCTCACACTGCTGTTACCTCCCTCACACTGCTGTTACTTCCATCACACTGCTGTTTCCTCCCTCACACTGCTGTTACTTCCATCACACTGCTGTTACTTCCATCACACTGCTGTTACCTCCCTCACACTGCTGTTACTTCCATCACACTGCTGTTACCTTCCTCTCACTGCTGTTACCTCCCTCACACTGCTGTTACCTCCCTCACACTGCTGTTACCTCTCTCACACTGCTGTTACCTCCCTCACACTGCTGTTACCTCCCTCACACTGCTGTTACCTTCCTCACACTGCTGTTACCTCCCTCACACTGCTGTTACCTCCCTCACACTGCTGTTACCTCCCTCACACTGCTGTTACCTCCCTCACACTGCTGTTACCTCCCTCACACTGCTGTTACCTCCCTCACACTGCTGTTACCTCCCTCACACTGCTGTTACCTCCCTCACACTGCTGTTACCTCCCTCACACTGCTGTTACCTCCCTCACACTGCTGTTACCTCCCTCACACTGCTGTTACCTCCCTCACACTGCTGTTACCTCCATCACACTGCTGTTACCTCCCTCACACTGCTGTTACTTCCATCACACTGCTGTTACCTCCCTCACACTGCTGTTACCTCCCTCACACTGCTGTTACCTCCCTCACACTGCTGTTACCTCCCTCACACTGCTGTTACTTCCATCACACTGCTGTTACCTCCCTCACACTGCTGTTACTTCCATCACACTGCTGTTACCTCCCTCACACTGCTTGTACCTCCCTCACACTGCTGTTACCTCCCTCACACTGCTGTTACCTCCCTCACACTGCTGTTACCTCCCTCACACTGCTGTTACCTCCCTCACACTGCTGTTACCTCCCTCACACTGCTGTTACCTCCCTCACACTGCTGTTACCTCCCTCACACTGCTGTTACCTCCCTCACACTGCTGTTACCTCCCTCACACTGCTGTTACCTCCCTCACACTGCTGCTACCTCCCTCACACTGCTGTTACCTCCCTCACACTGCTGTTACCTCCCTCACACTGCTGTTACCTCCCTCACACTGCTGTTACCTCCCTCACACTGCTGTTACCTCCCTCACACTGCTGCTACCTCCCTCACACTGCTGTTACCTCCCTCACACTGCTGTTACCTCCCTCACACTGCTGTTACCTCCCTCACACTGCTGTTACCTCCCTCACACTGCTGTCACCTCCCTCACACTGTTGTTACCTCCCTCACACTGTTGTTACCTCCCTCATACTGCTGTTACCTCCCTCACACTGCTGTCACCTCTATCACACTGCTGTTACTTCCCTCACACTGCTGTTATCTCCCTCACGCCGCTGTTAGCTACCTCACACTGCTGTTACCTCCCTCACACTGCTGTTACCTCCCTCACACTGCTGTTACCTCCCTCACACTGCTGTTACCTCCCTCACACTGCTCCCTCACACTGCTGTTACCTCCCTCACACTGCTGTTACACCTCTCTCACACTGCTGTTACCTTCCCTCACACTGCTGTTACCTCCCTCACGCTGCTGTTACCTCCCTCACACTGCTGTTATCTCACACTGCTGTTATCTCCCTCACACTGCTGTTAGCTCCCTCACACTTCTGTTACCTTCCTCACACTGCTGTCACCTCTCTCACACTGCTGTTACTTCCCTCACACTGCTGTTACCTCCCTCACACTGCTGTTACCTTCCTCACACTGCTGTTACCTCCCTCACACTGCTGTTACCTCCCTCACACTGCTGTTACCTCTCTCACACTGCTGTTACCTCCCTCACACTGCTGTTACCTCCCTCACACTTCTGTTACTTCCCTCACATTGCTGTCACCTCCCTCACACTGCTCTCACCTCCCTCACACTGCTGTTACCTCCCTCACACTGCTGTTACCTCCCTCACACTGCTGTTACCTCCCTCACACTGCTGTTACCTCCCTCACACTGCTGTTACTTCCATCACACTGCTGCTACCTTCCACACACTGCTGTCACAACTCTCACACTGTTGTTACTTCCCTCACACTGCTGTTACCTCCCTCACACTGCTGTTACCTTCCTCACACTGCTGTTACCTCCCTCACACTGCTGTTACCTCCCTCACACTGCTGTTACCTGTCTAACACTGCTGTTACCTCCCTCCCACTGCTGTTACCTCCCTCACACTGCTGTTACCTCCCTCACATTGCTGTCACCTCCCTCACACTGCTCTCACCTCCCTCACACTGCTGTTATCTCCCTCACACGGCTGTTACCTCCCTCACACTGCTGTTACCTCCCTCACACTGCTGTTACCTCCCTCACACTGCTGTTACTTCCATCACACTGCTGCTACCTTCCACACACTGCTGTCACAACTCTCACACTGTTGTTACTTCCCTCACACTGCTGTTACCTCCCTCACACTGCTGTTACCTTCCTCACACTGCTGTTACCTCCCTCACACTGCTGTTACCTCCCTCACACTGCTGTTACCTGTCTAACACTGCTGTTACCTCCCTCCCACTGCTGTTACCTCCCTCACACTGCTGTTACCTCCCTCACACTGCTGTTACCTCCCTCACACTGCTGTTACCTCCCTCACACTGCTGTTACCTCCCTCACACGGCTGTTACCTCCCTCACACTGCTGTTACCTCCCTCACACTGCTGTTACCTCCCTCACACTGCTGTTACTTCTATCACACTGCTGTTACCTCCCCCACACTGCTGTTACTTCCATCACACTGCTGTTACATCCCTCACACTGCTGTTACCTCCCTCACACTGCTGTTACCTCCCTCACACTGCTGTTACCTCCCTCACACTGCTGTTACCTCCCTCACACTGCTGTTACTTCCATCACACTGCTGTTACCTCCCTCACACTGCTGTTACTTCCATCACACTGCTGTTACCTCCCTCACACTGCTGTTACCTCCCTCACACTGCTGTTACTTCCATCACACTGCTGCTACCTCCCTCACACTGCTGTTACCTCCCTCACACTGCTGTTACCTCCCTCACACTGCTGTTACCTCCCTCACACTGCTGTTACCTCCGTCACACTGCTGTTACCTCCCTCACACTGCTGTTACTTCCATCACACTGCTGTTTCCTCCCTCACACTGCTGTTACTTCCATCACACTGCTGTTACTTCCATCACACTGCCGTTACCTCACTCACACTGCTGTTACTTCCATCACACTTCTGTTACCTTCCTCACACTGCTGTTACCTCCCTCACACTGCTCTTACCTCCCTCACACTGCTGTTACCTCTCTCACACTGCTGTTTCCTCCCTCACACTGCTGTTACCTCCCTCACACTGCTGTTACCTTCCTCACACTGCTGTTACCTCCCTCACACTGCTGTTACCTCCCTCACACTGCTGTTACCTCTCTCACACTGCTGTTACCTCCCTCACACTGCTGTTACCTCCCTCACACTTCTGTTACTTCCCTCACATTGCTGTCACCTTCCTCACACTGCTCTCACCTCCCTCACACTGCTGTTACCTCCCTCACACTGCTGTTACCTCCCTCACACTGCTGTTACCTCCCTCACACTGCTGTTACCTCCCTCACACTGCTGTTACCTCCCTCACACTGCTGTTACCTCCCTCACACTGCTGTTACTTCCATCACACTGCTGTTACCTCCCTCACACTGCTGTTACCTCCCTCACACTGCTGTTACCTCCATCACACTGCTGTTACCTCCCTCACACTGCTGTTACCTCCCTCACACTGCTGTTACTTCCATCACACTGCTGTTACCTCCCTCACACTGCTGTTACTTCCATCACACTGCTGTTACCTCCCTCACACTGCTGTTACCTCCCTCACACTGCTGTTACTTCCATCACACTGCTGTTACCTCCCTCACACTGCTGTTACCTCCCTCACACTGCTGTTACCTCCATCACACTGCTGTTACCTCCCTCACACTGCTGTTACCTCCCTCACACTGCTGTTACCTCCATCACACTGCTGTTACCTCCCTCACACTCCTGCTACCTCCCTCACACTGCTGTTACTTCCATCACACTGCTGTTACCTCCCTCACACTGCTCTCACCTCCCTCACACTGCTGTTACCTCCCTCACACTGCTGTTACCTCCCTAACACTGCTGTTACCTCCCTCACACTGCTGTTACCTCCTCACACTGCTGTTACCTCCCTCACACTGCTGCTACCTCCCTCACACTGCTGTTACCTCCCTCACACTGCTGTTACCTCCCTCACACTGCTGTTACCTCCCTCACACTGCTGTTACCTCCCTCACACTGCTGTCACCTCCCTCACACTGCTGTTACCTCCCTCACACTGCTGTTACCTCCCTCATACTGCTGTTACCTCCCTCACACAGCTGTCACTTCTATCACACTGCTGTTACTTCCCTCACACTGCTGTTATCTCCCTCACGCCGCTGTTAGCTACCTCACACTGCTGTTACCTCCCTCACACTGCTGTTACCTCCCTCACACTGCTGTTACCTCCCTCACACTGCTTTTACCTCCCTCACACTGCTGTAAGCTCCCTCACACTGCTGTTACCTCCCTCACACTGCTGTCACCTCTCTCACACTGCTGTTACTTCCCTCACACTGCTCTTACCTCCCTCACGCTGCTGTTACCTCCCTCACACTGCTGTTATCTCCCTCACACTGCTGTTAGCTCCCTCAAACTTCTGTTACCTCCCTCACACTGCTGTCACCTCTCTCACACTGCTGTTACTTCCCTCACACTGCTGTTACCTCCCTCACACTGCTGTTACCTTCCTCACACTGCTGTTACCTCCCTCACACTGCTGTTACCTCCCTCACACTGCTGTTACCTCTCTCACACTGCTGTTACCTCCCTCACACTGCTGTTACCTCCCTCACACTTTTGTTACTTCCCTCACATTGCTGTCACCTCCCTCACACTGCTCTCACCTCCCTCACACTGCTGTTACCTCCCTCACACTGCTGTTACCTCCCTCACACTGCTGTTACCTCCCTCACACTGCTGTTACCTCCCTCACACTGCTGTTACTTCCATCACACTGCTGTTACCTTCCTCACACTGCTGTCACCACTCTCACACTGTTGTTACTTCCCTCACTCTGCTGTTACCTCCCTCACACTGCTGTTACCTTCCTCACACTGCTGTTACCTCCCTCACACTGCTGTTACCTCCCTCACACTGCTGTTACCTCTCTCACACTGCTGTTACCTCCCTCACACTGCTGTTACCTCCCTCACACTGCTGTTACCTCCCTCACACTGCTGTCACCTCCCTCACACTGCTGTTACCTCCCTCACACTGCTGTTACCTCCCTCACACTGCTGTTACCTCCCTCACACTGCTGTTACCTCCCTCACACTGCTGTTACCTCCCTCACACTGCTGTTACTTCCCTCACACTGCTGTTACCTCCCTCACACTGCTGTTACCTTCCTCACACTGCTGTTACCTCCCTCACACTGCTGTTACCTCCCTCACACTGCTGTTACCTCCCTCACACTGCTGTTACCTCCCTCACACTGCTGTTACCTCCCTCACACTGCTGTTACCTCCCTCACACTGCTGTTACCTCCCTCACACTGCTGTTACCTCCCTCACACTGCTGTTCCTCACACTGCTGTTACCTCCCTCACACTGCTGTTACCTCCCTCACACTGCTGTTACCTCCCTCACACTGCTGTTACCTCCCTCACACTGCTGTTACCTCCCTCACACTGCTGTTACCTCCCTCACACTGCTGTTACCTCCCTCACACTGCTGTTACCTCCCTCACACTGCTGTTACCTCCCTCACACTGCTGTTACCTCCCTCACACTGCTGTTACTTCCATCACACTGCTGTTACCTCCCTCACACTGCTGTTACCTCCCTCACACTGCTGTTACCTCCCTCACACTGCTGTTACCTCCCTCACACTGCTGTTACTTCCATCACACTGCTGTTACCTCCCTCACACTGCTGTTACCTCCCTCACACTGCTGTTACCTCCCTCACACTGCTGTTACCTCCCTCACACTGCTGTTACCTCCCTCACACTGCTGTTACCTCCCTCACACTGCTGTTACTTCCATCACACTGCTGTTACCTCCCTCACACTGCTGTTACCTCCCTCACACTGCTGTTACCTCCCTCACACTGCTGTTACCTCCCTCACACTGCTGTTACCTCCCTCACACTGCTGTTACCTCCCTCACACTGCTGTTACCTCCCTCACACTGCTGTTACCTCCCTCACACTGCTGTTACCTCCCTCACACTGCTGTTACCTCCCTCACACTGCTGTTACCTCCCTCACACTGCTGTTACCTCCCTCACACTGCTGTTACCTCCCTCACACTGCTGTTACCTACCTCACACTGCTGTTACCTCCTCACACTGCTGTTACCTACCTCACACTGCTGTTACCTCCCTCACACTGCTGTTACCTACCTCACACTGCTGTTACCTACCTCACACTGCTGTTACCTACCTCACACTGCTGTTACCTCCCTCACACTGCTGTTACCTCCCTCACACTGCTGTTACCTCCCTCACACTGCTGTTACCTCCCTCACACTGCTGTTACCTCCCTCACACTGCTGTTACCTCCCTCACACTGCTGTTACCTCCCTCACACTGCTGTTACCTCACACTGCTGTTACCTCCCTCACACTGCTGTTACTCACACACTGCTGTTACCTCCCTCACACTGCTGTTACCTCCCTCACACTGCTGTTACCTCCCTCACACTGCTGTTACCTCCCTCACACTGCTGTTACCTCCCTCACACTGCTGTTACCTCCCTCACACTGCTGTTACCTCCCTCACACTGCTGTTACCTCCCTCACACTGCTGTTACCTCCCTCACACTGCTGTTACCTCCCTCACACTGCTGTTACCTCCCTCACACTGCTGTTACCTCCCTCACACTGCTGTTACCTCCCTCACACTGCTGTTACCTCCCTCACACTGCTGTTACCTCCATCACACTGCTGTTACCTCCCTCACACTGCTGTTACCTCCCTCACACTGCTGTTACCTCCCTCACACTGCTGTTACCTCCCTCACACTGCTGTTACCTCCCTCACACTGCTGTTACCTCCCTCACACTGCTGTTACCTCCCTCACACTGCTGTTACCTTCACACTCTGCTGTTACCTCCCTCACACTGCTGTTACCTCCCTCACACTGCTGTTACCTCCCTCACACTGCTGTTACCTCCCTCACACTGCTGTTACCTCCCTCACACTGCTGTTACCTCCCTCACACTGCTGTTACCTCCCTCACACTGCTGTTACCTCCCTCACACTGCTGTTACCTCCCTCACACTGCTGTTACCTCCCTCACACTGCTGTTACCTCCCTCACACTGCTGTTACCTCCCTCACACTGCTGTTACCTACCTCACACTGCTGTTACCTACCTCACACTGCTGTTACCTACCTCACACTGCTGTTACCTACCTCACACTGCTGTTACCTACCTCACACTGCTGTTACCTACCTCACACTGCTGTTACCTACCTCACACTGCTGTTACCTCCCTCACACTGCTGTTACCTCCCTCACACTGCTCCCTCACACACTGCTGTTACCTCTATCACACTGCTGTTACCTCCCTCACACTGCTGTTACCTCCCTCACACTGCTGTTACCTCCCTCACACTGCTGTTACCTCCCTCACACTGCTGTTACCTCCCTCACACTGCTGTTACTTCCCTCACACTGCTGTTACCTCCCTCACACTGCTGTTACCTCCCTCACACTGCTGTTACCTCCCTCACACTGCTGTTACCTCCCTCACACTGCTGTTACCTACCTCACACTGCTGTCACCTCTCTCACACTGCTGTTACCTCCCTCACACTGCTGTTACCTCCCTCACACTGCTGTTACCTCCCTCACACTGCTGTTACCTCCCTCACACTGCTGTTACCTCCCTCACACTGCTGTTACCTCCCTCACACTGCTGTTACCTCCCTCACACTGCTGTTACCTCCCTCACACTGCTGTTACCTCCCTCTCCCTCACACTGCTGTCACCTCCCTCACACTGCTGTTACCTCCCTCACACTGCTGTTACCTCCCTCACACTGCTGTTACCTCCCTCACACTGCTGTTACCTCCCTCACACTGCTGTTACCTCCCTCACACTGCTGTTACCTCCCTCACACTGCTGTTACCTCCCTCACACTGCTGTTACCTCCCTCACACTGCTGTTACCTCCCTCACACTGCTGTTACCTCCCTCACACTGCTGTTACCTCCCTCACACTGCTGTTACCTCCCTCACACTGCTGTTACCTCCCTCACACTGCTGTTACCTCCCTCACACTGCTGTTACCTCCCTCACACTGCTGTTACCTCCCTCACACTGCTGTTACCTCCCTCACACTGCTGTTACCTCCCTCACACTGCTGTTACCTCCCTCACACTGCTGTTACCTCCCTCACACTGCTGTTACCTCCCTCACACTGCTGTTACCTCCCTCACACTGCTGTTACCTCCCTCACACTGCTGTTACCTCCCTCACACTGCTGTTACCTCCCTCACACTGCTGTTACCTCCCTCACACTGCTGTTACCTCCCTCACACTGCTGTTACCTCCCTCACACTGCTGTTACCTCCCTCACACTGCTGTTACCTCCCTCACACTGCTGTTACCTCCCTCACACTGCTGTTACCTCCCTCACACTGCTGTTACCTCCCTCACACTGCTGTTACCTCCCTCACACTGCTGTTACCTCCCTCACACTGCTGTTACCTCCCTCACACTGCTGTTACCTCCCTCACACTGCTGTTACCTCCCTCACACTGCTGTTACCTCCCTCACACTGCTGTTACCTCCCTCACACTGCTGTTACCTCCCTCACACTGCTGTTACCTCCCTCACACTGCTGTTACCTCCCTCACACTGCTGTTACCTGCTGTTACCTCACACTGCTGTTACCCATCACACTGCTGTTACACACTGCTGTTACCTCCCTCACACTGCTGTTACCTTCCTCACACTGCTGTTACCTCCCTCACACTGCTGTTACCTCCCTCACACTGCTGTTACCTCCCTCACACTGCTGTTACCTCCCTCACACTGCTGTTACCTCCCTCACACTGCTGTTACCTCCCTCACACTGCTGTTACCTCCCTCACACTGCTGTTACCTCCCTCACACTGCTGTTACCTCCCTCACACTGCTGTTACCTCCCTCACACTGCTGTTACCTCCCTCACACTGCTGTTACCTCCCTCACACTGCTGTTACCTCCCTCACACTGCTGTTACCTCCCTCACACTGCTGTTACCTCCCTCACACTGCTGTTACCTCCCTCACACTGCTGTTACCTCCCTCACACTGCTGTTACCTCCCTCACACTGCTGTTACCTCCCTCACACTGCTGTTACCTCCCTCACACTGCTGTTACCTCCCTCACACTGCTGTTACCTCCCTCACACTGCTGTTACCTCCCTCACACTGCTGTTACCTCCCTCACACTGCTGTTACCTCCCTCACACTGCTGTTACCTCCCTCACACTGCTGTTACCTCCCTCACACTGCTGTTACCTCCCTCACACTGCTGTTACCTCCCTCACACTGCTGTTACCTCCCTCACACTGCTGTTACCTCCCTCACACTGCTGTTACCTCCCTCACACTGCTGTTACCTCCCTCACACTGCTGTTACCTCCCTCACACTGCTGTTACCTCCCTCACACTGCTGTTACCTCCCTCACACTGCTGTTACCTCCCTCACACTGCTGTTACCTCCCTCACACTGCTGTTACCTCCCTCACACTGCTGTTACCTCCCTCACACTGCTGTTACCTCCCTCACACTGCTGTTACCTCCCTCACACTGCTGTTACCTCCCTCACACTGCTGTTACCTCCCTCACACTGCTGTTACCTCCCTCACACTGCTGTTACCTCCCTCACACTGCTGTTACCTCCCTCACACTGCTGTTACCTCCCTCACACTGCTGTTACCTCCCTCACACTGCTGTTACCTCCCTCACACTGCTGTTACCTCCCTCACACTGCTGTTACCTCCCTCACACTGCTGTTACCTCCCTCACACTGCTGTTACCTCCCTCACACTGCTGTTACCTCCCTCACACTGCTGTTACCTCCCTCACACTGCTGTTACCTCCCTCACACTGCTGTTACCTCCCTCACACTGCTGTTACCTCCCTCACACTGCTGTTACCTCCCTCACACTGCTGTTACCTTCCTCACACTGCTGTTACCTCCCTCACACTGCTGTTACCTCCCTCACACTGCTGTTACCTACCTCACACTGCTGTTACCTCCCTCACACTGCTGTTACCTCCCTCACACTGCTGTTACCTCCCTCACACTGCTGTTACCTCCCTCACACTGCTGTAACCACCCACACTGCTGTTACCTCCCTCACACTGCTGTTACCTACCTCACACTGCTGTTACCTCCCTCACACTGCTGTTACCTCCCTCACACTGCTGTTACCTCCCTCACACTGCTGTTACCTCCCTCACACTGCTGTTACCTCCCTCACACTGCTGTTACCTCCCTCACACTGCTGTTACCTCCCTCACACTGCTGTTACCTCCCTCACACTGCTGTTACCTCCCTCACACTGCTGTTACCTCCCTCACACTGCTGTTACCTACCTCACACTGCTGTTACCTACCTCACACTGCTGTTACCTCCCTCACACTGCTGTTACCTACCTCACACTGCTGTTACCTACCTCACACTGCTGTTACCTACCTCACACTGCTGTTACCTACCTCACACTGCTGTTACCTCCCTCACACTGCTGTTACCTCCCTCACACTGCTGTTACCTCCCTCACACTGCTGTTACCTCCCTCACACTGCTGTTACCTCCCTCACACTGCTGTTACCTCCCTCACACTGCTGTTACCTCCCTCACACTGCTGTTACCTCCCTCACACTGCTGTTACCTCCCTCACACTGCTGTTACCTCCCTCACACTGCTGTTACCTCCCTCACACTGCTGTTACCTCCCTCACACTGCTGTTACCTCCCTCACACTGCTGTTACCTCCCTCACACTGCTGTTACCTCCCTCACACTGCTGTTACCTCCCTCACACTGCTGTTACCTCCCTCACACTGCTGTTACCTCCCTCACACTGCTGTTACCTCCCTCACACTGCTGTTACCTCCCTCACACTGCTGTTACCTCCCTCACACTGCTGTTACCTCCCTCACACTGCTGTTACCTCCCTCACACTGCTGTTACCTCCCTCACACTGCTGTTACCTCCCTCACACTGCTGTTACCTCCCTCACACTGCTGTTACCTCCCTCACACTGCTGTTACCTCCCTCACACTGCTGTTACCTCCCTCACACTGCTGTTACCTCCCTCACACTGCTGTTACCTCCCTCACACTGCTGTTACCTCCCTCACACTGCTGTTACCTCCCTCACACTGCTGTTACCTCCCTCACACTGCTGTTACCTCCCTCACACTGCTGTTACCTCCCTCACACTGCTGTTACCTCCCTCACACTGCTCTCAACTAACTCAACTCATTTTCATGTTCTTCACAAAGGTCTTATTTACATCCGCGTCATTTTGTACAACACAGCGGTTCTCGCTGTCATCCTGGCTACACTGTGTGTTAGTTATCCTCCTGGCTAGCTTCTTTGTTAATCTTCTTCCTGGCTATCATGTTTGTTAATCATCTTCCTGGCTATCATGTTTGTTAATCTTCTTCCTGGCTATCATGTTTGTGAATCATTTTCCTGGACATCTTTCTAAATCATCTTCCTGGCTATCATGTATGTTAATCTTCTTCCTGGCTATCATGTTTGTTAATCATCTTCCTGGCTATCATGTTTGTTAATCATCTTCCTGGCTATCATGTTTGTTATTGATCTTTCTGGCTATCATGTTTGTTAATCATCTTCCTGGATATCATGTTTGTTAATCATCTTCCTGGCTATCTTCTTTGTTAATCATCTTCCTGGCTATCATGTTTGTTAATCATCTTCCTGGCTATCATGTTTGTTAATCATCTTCCTGGCTATCATGTTTGTTAATCATCTTCCTGGCTATCATGTTTGTTAATCATCTTCCTGGCTATCTTCTTTGTTAATCATCTTCCTGGCTATCATGTTTGTTAATCATCTTCCTGGCTATCATGTTTGTTAATCTTTGTAAATCATCTTCCTGGCTATCATGTTTGTTAATCATCTTCCTGGCTATCATGTTTGTTAATCATCTTCCTGGCTATCATGTTTGTTAATCATCTTCCTGGCTATCATGTTTGTTAATCATCTTCCTGGCTATCATGTTTGTTAATCATCTTCCTGGCTATCATGTTTGTTAATCATCTTCCTGGCTATCATGTTTGTTAATCATCTTCCTGGCTATCATGTTTGTTAATCATCTTCCTGGCTATCATGTTTGTTAATCATCTTCCTGGCTATCATGTTTGTTAATCATCTTCCTGGCTATCATGTTTGTTAATCATCTTCCTGGCTATCATGTTTGTTAATCATCTTCCTGGCTATCATGTTTGTTAATCATCTTCCTGGCTATCATGTTTGTTAATCATCTTCCTGGCTATCATGTTTGTTAATCATCTTCCTGGCTATCATGTTTGTTAATCATCTTCCTTGCTATCATGTTTGTTAATCATCTTCCTGGCTATCATGTTTGTTAATCATCTTCCTGGCTATCATGTTTGTTAATCATCTTCCTGGCTATCATGTTTGTTAATCATCTTCCTGGCTATCTTCTTTGTTAATCATCTTCCTGGCTATCTTCTTTGTTAATCATCTTCCTGGCTATCTTCTTTGTTAATCATCTTCCTGGCTATCATGTTTGTTAATCATCTTCCTGGCTATCATGTTTGTTAATCATCTTCCTGGCTATCTTCTTTGTTAATCATCTTCCTGGCTATCATGTTTGTTAATCATCTTCCTGGCTATCATGTTTGTTAATCATCTTCCTGGCTATGATGTTTGTTAATCATCTTCCTGGCTATCTTCTTTGTTAATCATCTTCCTGGCTATCATGTTTGTTAATCATCTTCCTGGCTATCTTCTTTGTTAATCATCTTCCTGGCTATCTTCTTTGTTAATCATCTTCCTGGCTATCATGTTTGTTAATCATCTTCCTAGCTATCATGTTTGTTAATCATCTTCCTGGCTATCATGTTTGTTAATCATCTTCCTGGCTATCATGTTTGTTAATCATCTTCCTGGCTATCATGTTTGTTAATCATCTTCCTGGCTATCATGTTTGTTAATCATCTTCCTGGCTATCATGTTTGTTAATCATCTTCCTGGCTATCATGTTTGTTAATCATCTTCCTGGCTATCATGTTTGTTAATCATCTTCCTGGCTATCATGTTTGTTAATCATCTTCCTGGCTATCATGTTTGTTAATCATCTTCCTAGCTATCATGTTTGTTAATCATCTTCCTGGCTATCATGTTTGTTAATCATCTTCCTGGCTATCATGTTTGTTAATCATCTATCTTCTTTGTTAATCATCTTCATGGATATCATGTTTGTTAATCATCTTCCTGGCTATCATGTTTGTTAATCATCTTCCTGGCTATCATGTTTGTTAATCATCTTCCTGGCTATCATGTTTGTTAATCATCTTCCTGGCTATCTTCTTTGTAAATCATCTTCCTGGCTATCATGTTTGTTAATCATCTTCCTGGCTATCATGTTTGTTAATCATCTTCCTGGCTATCATGTTTGTTAATCATCTTCCTTGATATAATGTTTGTCAATCATTCCTGTATTTTGTTAATCATCTTCCTGTCATGTTTGTTAATCATCTTCCTGGCTATCTTCTTTGTTAATCATCTTCCTGGCTATCATGTTTGTTAATCATCTTCCTGGCTATCATGTTTGTTAATCATCTTCCTGGCTATCATGTTTGTTAATCATCTTCCTGGCTATCATGTTTGTTAATCATCTTCCTTCACCTCTGTACTATCTCTAAATAAATAAATAAATAAATAAAATGTATATATATATATATATATATATATATATATATATATATATATATATATATATATATATATATATATATATATATATATGTATATATATATATATATATATATATATATATATATATATATATATATATATATATATATATATATATATATATATATATATAATATATATATATATATATATATATATATATATATATATATATATATATATATATATATATATATATATATATATATATATATATATATATATATATATATATATATATAATACAATATATATATATATAATATATATATATATATATATATATATATATATATATATATATATATATATATATATATATATATATATATATATATATATATATGTATGTATATATATATATATATATATATATATATATATATATATATATATATATATATATATATATATATATATATATATATATATATATATATATATATATATATATATATATATATATATATATATATATATATATATATATATATATATATATATATATATATATATATATATATATATATATATATATATATATATATATATATATGTCGTGCCGAATATGTAAAACTGGTCAATTATCAAGAACTCATTTAAAATTAAGTCCTTTCTAAAATTTTCTCTTATACGTTTAAAGATATATTTTTTTCATTAATGTTAATGTAAAAAATTTTAATTTTGCAACAAAAGAATTTTAGAAAAGTTACCTAACCTTATTATAACAAGATAAATTTATTTTAGCCTAACCCGACTAAATATATTTTAGATTTGTTTACAGTAATTTAATACTAAACAAACACAGTGAAATATATATTTTTCGTTAGGTTCAGAATTATTTTGGCGAAATTATTGCATACACAATTTTTCACTTGTCCTATATGGCAAGACGAACGTTGCTATTTAAGCCAAGATCGCAAATTCTGCCTATTCGGAACGACACATTTATATATATGTATATATATATATATATATCTATGTATATATATATATATATATATATATATATATATATATATATATATATATATATATATATATATATATGTGTGTGTGTGTGTGTGTGTGTGTGTGTGTGTGTGTGTGTGTGTGTGTGTGTGTTTCTCAGAACAGGCGAAATATTCACAAATACTAATCTCTGGTCGATGGAGACCCGAACCTACGAAACTTGGGATAAGATACGCCGTGCTATAACCACTCATCCACACTGGTCCAGTGCCTGGGCGCACAGGTATTGGATCTGCAGATGATTCTGTGCTTATGGGAGATTCTAAAGAAAAATTGCAAAGGGTAGTGGATGAGTTTGGGAGTGTGTGTAAAGGTAGAAAGTTGAAAGTGTACATAGAAAAGAGTAAGGTGATGAAGATTTCAAATGATTTAGATAAGCAAAAATTTTGTATCACATTGGAGAGGAGGAGTATGGAAGAAGTGAATGTTTTCAGACATTTGGGAGTTGACGTGTCAGCGGATGGATTTATGAAGGATGAGGTTAATCATAGAATTGATGAAGGAAAAAAGGTGAGTGGTGCATTGAGGTATATATGGAGACAAAAAATGTTATCTAAGGAGGCAAAGAAGGAAATGTATGAAAGTATAGTAGTACCAACGCTCTTATATGTGTGTGAAGCTTGGGTTGTAAATGCTGCAGCAAGGAGGCGGTTGGAGGCAGTGGAGATTTTTTGTCTAAGGGCAATGTGTGGTGTAAATATTATGCAGAAAATTCGGAGTGTGGAAATTAGGAGAAGGTGTGGAGTTTATAAAAGTATTAGTCAGAGGGCTGAAGAGGGTTTGTTGAGGTGGTTTGGTCATTTAGAGAGAATGGATCAAAGTAGAATGACATGGAGAGAGTATAAATCTGTAGAGGAAGGAAGGCTGGTTTGGGGTCGTCCTCGAGAAGGTTGAAGGGAGGGGGTAAAGGAGGTTTTATGGGCGAGGGGCTTGGACTTCCAGCAAGCGTTCGAGAGCGTGTTAGATAGGAGTGAATTGAGACGAATGGTTTTTGAGACCTGACGATCTGTTGGAGTGTGAGCAGGGTAATATTTAGTGAAGGTATTCAGGGAAACCGGTTATTTTATATAGCCGGACTTGAGTCCTGGAAATGGGAAGTACAGGGATTTGGGATATTGGCAGTTTGGAGGGATATATTGTGTATTTTTATACGTATATACTTCTAAACTGTTGTATTCTGAGCACCTCTGCAATTATATGCGAGGTGAAAGTGTTGCATGATGATGAAAGTTTTTTCTTTCTTTTTGGGTCACTCTGCCTCGGTGGGAGACGGCCGACTTGTTAAATAAATATAATATAATATAATATATATATATATATATATATATATATATATATATATATATATATATATATATATATATATATATATATATATATATATATATATATATATATATATATACACAACAGCGCCACTATCACATCAGCGAAGAAAATGATAGGATAGATAATGAGAACGTTCAAAACAAGAGATGACAATGATGATTAACCAAACCATACCCCGGCCGTGATTGAACCCGCGGTCAGAGAGTCTCAAAACTCCAGACCGTCGCGTTAGCCACTAGACCAGCTAGCCACAATAAGATTCGTCCAACTAGGTATATTTCTACACCATAGGAAGGTTAGCACAGGCACCACTGTGACCACAAATGCAAGTTTTTACAGACTTGCATTTGTGGTCACAGTGGTGCCTGTGCTAACCTTCCTATGGTGTAGAAATATACCTAGTTGGACGAATCTTATTGTGGCTAGCTGGTCTAGTGGCTAACGCGACGGTCTGGAGTTTTGAGACTCTCTGACCGCGGGTTCAATCCCGGCCGGGGTATGGTTTGTTTGCAATCGTGTCATTACGATTTCGTGAGTCACAATGATGATTGTTTTTTAAATCACTTGTTCTCTCTAGGCTGGAATACTGCTGCATATTAACATCTCCATTCAAGACAGGTGAAACCACAGAATGTACAAAGAACTTTTACTGCACATATAACTTCCGTCAAACATCCTAACTACTGGAAACGCTTGGAAGCACTTGACATGTATTCACTAGAGAGCAGGCGAGAGAGATACATCATAATCTACACCTGGAAAATCCTAGGACTGGTCCCAAATATGCGCACAGAAATCACTCCCTACGAAAGCAAAAAACTTGGAAGGAGATGCAACATATCCCCAATGAAAAGTAGGAGCGTCACAATAAGTTTCAGGGGCCCAAGATTATTCAACAACCTCCCACCAGCCATAAGGGGAATTACCAATAGACCCCTGGCTATCTTCAAGAGGGGGCTAGAGCGATTTCTAAAGTCAATGCCAGATCAGTCGGGCTTGTGGTTCATACACTGGACTCCGTGCGGCCAGCAGTAACAGCCTAATTGATCAAGCCCCGATCCACCGGGAGGCCTGGTCATGGACCGGGCCGCGGGGGCGTTGATCCCCGGAATACACTCCAGGTAGATTCCGAGTATCAGGTAGGCTGCCTCCTCAAACAGGCTGTATCATCAAACAGGCTGTATCATCAAACAGGCTGTATCATCAAACAGGCTGTATCATCTAACAGGCTGTATCATCAAACAGGCTGTATCATCAAACAGGCTGTATCATCAAACAGGCTGTATCGTCAAACAGGCTGTACCATCAAACAGGCTGTACCATCAAACAGGCTGTATCATCAAACATGCTGTATCATCTAACAGGCTGTATCATCTAACAGGCTGTATCATCTAACAGGCTGTATCATCTAACAGGCTGTATCATCAAACAGGCTGTATCATCAAACAGGCTGTATCGTCAAACAGGCCGTACCATCAAACAGGCTGTATCGTCAAGCAGGCTGTACCATCAAACAGGCTGTATCATCAAACAGACTGTATCATCAAACAGGCTGTATCATCAAACAGGCTGTATCATCAAACAGGCTGTATCATCAAACAGGCTGTATCATCAAACAGGCTGTATCATCAAACAGGCTGTATCATCAAACAGGCTGTACCATCAAACAGGCTGTATCATCAAACAGACTGTATCATCAAACAGTGTATCTGTGTATCATCAAACAGGCTGTATCATCAAACAGGCTGTATCATCAAACAGGCTGTATCATCAAACAGGCTGTATCATCAAACAGGCTGTATCATCAAACAGGCTGTACCATCAAACAGGCTGTATCATCATACAGGCTGTATCATCATACAGGCTGTATCATCAAACAAGCTGTATCATCAAACAGGCTGTATCATCAAACAGGCTGTATCGTCAAACAGGCTGTACCATCTAACAGGCTGTACCATCAAACAGGCTGTATCATCAAACATGCTATACCATCAAACATGCTGTACCATCAAACAGGCTGTATCATCAAACAGGCTGTATCATCATACAGGCTGTATCATCAAACAGGCTGTATCATTAAAACAGGCTGTACCATCAAACAGGCTGTATCATCAAACAGGCTGTATCATCAAACAGGCTGTATCATCAAACAGGCTGTACCATCAAACAGGCTCTACCATCAAACAGGCTGTACCATCAAACAGGCTGTATCATCATACAGGCTGTATCATCAAACAGGCTGTATCCTCAAACAGACTGTATCATCATACAGGCTGTATCATCAAACAGGCTGTATCGTCAAACAGGCTGTACCATCAAACAGGCTGTATCGTCAAACAGGCTGTATCGTCAAACAGGCTGTATCGTCAAACAGGCTGTATCGTCAAACAGGCTGTATCATCAAACATGCTGTACCATCAAACAGGCTGTACCATTAAACAGGCTGTACCATCAAACAGGCTGTATCATCAAACAGGCTGTATCATTAAACAGGCTGTATCGTCAAGTAGGCGAGGCCACCAAACAGGCTTCACTAAAGAGACTGTACAAGCAGAAAGGCTGAACCAGTAATCATTACTATTAATTAAGCTACATAAGCAAAAAAGCCGTACAATTAAATATGGTGCACCAAAAATAGGCTGTGCCAGTCACAAACAGATCTGTTTGTTACATGATAAAGCTCCCCGTGTGGGCGAAACGTTGTCAATAAATTATCACAAGGTATTTTATACCATTTATTTCTATGTTACATTATTAAATTGGTTCTGTCGACAATTAGAAACATGACTCATCACTTTTAACTATCTCATCGAATTTCGTTCGTTTCGAGAGTACTAAAGACTTAATATCTCTTGTGTGGCCATAATGAAGAACCCGACACACCAATTGTGAAGTTAACGGAGCCACAGGTTATAGCAACCAATGGCAACCTTATGATTGTTGCCATAGTTATCAGGGCTTTGTGTCTGAGTTGTTTAAAATGTCAAAGTCTAACTTTGCAGGAGGAGGGGAAAATTCTTTTGGTCGAATCCAATACTGGACTTGATATATATATACACTCAGTGGCCACTTTATTAGATAAAACTTCTTTAACCAGCCTGAGTTGTTTGTGATATGGATTTAACAAGGCGTTGGAGACATCCCTTAGACATTCTGTTCTCTGTTGACATAATCGTATCACGCAGTGGCTGTATATTTGTCGGCTGAACATTGTTGCTGCGAATTTTCCGTTGCATCACATTACAAAAGTTTACGCAAAATTCTGACTCTACCATCTGCACGTTGCAGCAAAAATTGCAATTTGTCAGAGCAGTAAATATTTTTCCAGTCGTCAGCTTTTCAATTTTAGTGAGCCTGTGCCCACTGTAGCCACAGTTTCCTGTTCTCAGCTTCAGTATTTATTATGTACTCACCTATATGCTGCTGCAGGGGCCGATTAAGATCCCCTGGTCCCACCTCTTTGCTTGTCGCTAGGTCCACTCTCTTCTGCCTCCAAGATCCTCACCGTACCTCTTTTTAAAGCTGTGTGTGGATCCTTCCTCTACTACTTCAGTCTTCAGAGTCTTCCACTTCCAGACAACCTTAATTCTAAAACAGAAATAGCTCATCTGAGTTTTGAACATCATGTTGTGTTCTCTTCTTCCTTTATCCCAACTCCGAAACATATTACTCTTGTTGACCTTGTCAATTCCGTTCAGTAATTTGTCTGTTATCATATCACCCATAGCCCTCCTGCCCTCCAGTGTAATTAGGTTTATTTCTGTTCATCTCTCTACAGTGGGCATATCCACAAGCTTTAGGATTAGTCTTGCTGCAAACCGCCGTACTTTCTCCAGTTTCTTGACGTCCTTGACCAAATGTAGATTCCATTCTTGTGCTGCGTACTCCAGTAAGAGCCTGACGTACATGGTGCACAGTGTCATGAATGACTTCTTACTGAGACGCCGAAACGATATTCTAAAGTTTGCCAGACGTGTACATGCTGCAGCAGTTATTTGGTTGATTTGTTAATCATCTTCCTCACTTCAAGGTACAGCTTCAGGGGATGTGTTCGGTAAGATGCTCCCCGAGCTTGTACTCCGTCTGCGACTTTCTTTGTCCATTCCTAGGTTTCAAAACATTGCACATTGTGAGGTTGAATTGCAGGAGCCTTTCGTCGGACCAGGCTAGAATCCTGTCAAAATCCCTTTCTAGTCTTTCTTGATCCTCATCTGCTTGTATTTTACTCATGAGTTTCACGTCGTCTGCGAAGAATTATACATCTGACTATCTCATCACTCATTCAAGAAACAGTACCGGCTCTACTATTGACCCTTCTGGAACTTTACTCAACACTTAGATCCATTACACTTCGTCACACACAATAATTCGTCGTTTCCTTCTTGTCAGGTATTTCCTGACACACAACAGTGTTGCCATGTATGAAACTATTCCTTCCTAGGTGCCCCACCACTCGTCTGACAATCTTCTCCACAACTTTATTTACTACACATGAAAACAGTCCTGGCTGTGAACCATTTGAAGAGTAAAACCACGCTACTCTGCGCTCTTTTAGTAACCTTCCACGTTACCAGTTCTAGCAGAAGATACAACATAACAATGGTTTTATATATATGTGAGTGACACTGGTCTGTCGTCTTGTGCTGCTTGTCCATCTCCTTTCTCAAAAAATGGGAATCCATTCGATATCTTTCAAACCACTGGTAGTTGCCTGGTTTCGAAAGATTTGTTAAAGATTGTTGCTAGCGGCACACACAGTGCTTGTGTTCCTTCTCGCAAGACCACTAGAGGGATGTTTTCTGGGCCCCTCGCCTTCAAGTTAACTAGTTCAAATAACAGTTTCCTCACCTCCTAGGCTGTGTGTAGTGTGTCCAGCACCTCCTAGGCTGTGTGTAGTGTGTCCAGCACCTCCTAGGCTGTGTGTAGTGTGTCCAGCACCTCCTAGGTTGTGTGTAGTGTGTCCAGCTGTGTGTAGTGTGTCCAGCACCTCCTAGGCTGTGTGTAGTGTGTCCAGCACCTCCTAGGCTGTGTGTAGTGTGTAGGCTGTGTGTAGTGTGTCCAGCACCTCCTAGGCTGTGTGTAGTGTGTCCAGCACCTCCTAGGCTGTGTGTAGTGTGTCCAGCACCTCCTAGGCTGTGTGTAGTGTGTCCAGCACCTCCTAGGCTGTGTGTAGTGTGTCCAGCACCTCCTAGGCTGTGTGTAGTGTGTCCAGCACCTCCTAGGCTGTGTGTAGTGTGTCCAGCACCTCCTAGGCTGTGTGTAGTGTGTCCAGCACCTCCTAGGCTGTGTGTAGTGTGTCCAGCACCTCCTAGGCTGTGTGTAGTGTGTCCAGCACCTCCTAGGCTGTGTAGTGTGTCCAGCACCTCCTATGCTATGTGTAGTGTGTCCAGCACCTCCTAGGCTGTGTGTAGTGTGTCCAGCACCTCCTAGGCTGTGTGTAGTGTGTCCAGCACCTCCTAGGCTGTGTGTAGTGTGTCCAGCACCTCCTAGGCTGTGTGTAGTGTGTCCAGCACCTCCTAGGCTGTGTGTAGTGTGTCCAGCACCTCCTAGGCTGTGTGTAGTGTGTCCAGCACCTCCTAGGCTGTGTGTAGTGTGTCCAGCACCTCCTAGGCTGTGTGTAGTGTGTCCAGCACCTCCTAGGCTGTGTGTAGTGTGTCCAGCACCTCCTAGGCTGTGTGTAGTGTGTCCAGCACCTCCTAGGCTGTGTGTAGTGTGTCCAGCACCTCCTAGGCTGTGTGTAGTGTGTCCAGCACCTCCTAGGCTGTGTGTAGTGTGTCCAGCACCTCCTAGGCTGTGTGTAGTGTGTCCAGCACCTCCTAGGCTGTGTGTAGTGTGTCCAGCACCTCCTAGGCTGTGTGTAGTGTGTCCAGCACCTCCTAGGCTGTGTGTAGTGTGTCCAGCACCTCCTAGGCTGTGTGTAGTGTGTCCAGCACCTCCTAGGCTGTGTGTAGTGTGTCTAGCACCTCCTAGGCTGTGTGTAGTGTGTCCAGCACCTGCTAGGCTGTGTGTAGTGTGCCCAGCACATTCTAGGCAGTGTGTAGTGTGTCCAGCTCCTCCTAGGCTCTGTGCAGTGTGTCCCGTTCCTCCTAGGCTGTGTGTAGTGTGTCAATCACCTCATAGGCAGTGTGTAGTGTGTCCAGCACCTTCTAGGCTGTGTGTAGTGTGTCCAGCACCTCCTAGGCTGTGTGTAGTGTGTCCAGCACCTCCTAGGCTGTGTGTAGTGTGTCCAGCACCTCCTAGGCTGTGTGTAGTGTGTCCAGCACCTCCTAGGCTGTGTGTAGTGTGTCCAGCACCTCCTAGGCTGTGTGTAGTGTGTCCAGCACCTCCTAGGCTGTGTGTAGTGTGTCCAGCACCTCCTAGGCTGTGTGTAGTGTGTCCAGCACCTCCTAGGCTGTGTGTAGTGTGTCCAGCACCTCCTAGGCTGTGTGTAGTGTGTCCTGTACCTCCTAGGCTATGTGTAGTGTGTCCAGCACCTCCTGTGTGTAGCAACTCCTAGGCTGTGTGTAGTGTGTCCAGCACCTCCTAGGCTGTGTGTAGTGTGTCCAGCACCTCCTAGGCTGTGTGTAGTGTGTCCAGCACCTCCTAGGCTGTGTGTAGTGTGTCCAGCACCTCCTAGGCTGTGTGTAGTGTGTCCAGCACCTCCTAGGCTGTGTGTAGTGTGTCCAGCACCTCCTAGGCTGTGTGTAGTGTGTCCAGCACCTCCTAGGCTGTGTGTAGTGTGTCCAGCACCTCCTAGGCTGTGTGTAGTGTGTCCAGCACCTCCTAGGCTGTGTGTAGTGTGTCCAGCACCTCCTAGGCTGTGTGTAGTGTGTCCAGCACCTCCTAGGCTGTGTGTAGTGTGTCCAGCAACTCCTAGGCTGCGTGTAGTGTTTCCAGCACCTCCTAGGCTGTGTGTAGTGTGTCCAGCACCTCCTAGGCTGTGTGAAGTGTGTCCAGCGCCTCCTAGGCTGTGTGTAGTGTGTCCAGCACCTTCTGTGTCCAGCACCTTCTGTGTCCAGCACCTTCTGTGTCCAGCACCTCCTAGGCTGTGTGTAGTGTGTCCAGCACCTCCTAGGCTGTGTGTAGTGTGTCCAGTATCTCCTAGATTGTGTGTAGTGTGTCCAGCACCTCCTAGGCTGTGTGTAGTGTGTCCAGCACCTCCTAGGCTGTGTGTAGTGTGTCCAGCACCTCCTAGGCTGTGTGTAGTGTGTCCAGCACCTCCTAGGCTGTGTGTAGTGTGTCCAGCACCTCCTAGGCTGTGTGTAGTGTGTCCAGCACCTCCTAGGCTGTGTGTAGTGTGTCCAGCACCTCCTAGGCTGTGTGTAGTGTGTCCAGCACCTCCTAGGCTGTGTGTAGTGTGTCCAGCACCTCCTAGGCTGTGTGTAGTGTGTCCAGCACCTCCTAGGCTGTGTGTAGTGTGTCCAGCACCTCTCAGGCTGTGTGTAGTGTGTCCAGCACCTCACAGGCTGTGTGTAGTGTGTCCAGCACCTCCCAGGCTGTGTGTAGTGTGTCCAGCACCTCCTAGGCTGTGTGTAGTGTGTCCAGCACCTCCTAGGCTGTGTGTAGTGTGTCCAGCACCTCCTAGGCTGTGTGTAGTGTGTCCAGCACCTCCTAGGCTGTGTGTAGTGTGTCCAGCACCTCCTAGGCTGTGTGTAGTGTGTCCAGCACCTCCTAGGCTGTGTGTAGTGTGTCCAGCACCTCCTAGGCTGTGTGTAGTGTGTCCAGCACCTCCTAGGCTGTGTGTAGTGTGTCCAGCACCTCCTAGGCTGTGTGTAGTGTGTCCAGCACCTCCTAGGCTGTGTGTAGTGTGTCCAGCACCTCCTAGGCTGTGTGTAGTGTGTCCAGGCAGTGTGTCCTCCTTGGCTGTGTGTAGTGTGTCCAGCACCTCCTAGGCTGTGTGTAGTGTGTCCAGCACCTCCTAGGCTGTGTATAGTGTGTCAAGCACCTCCTAGGCTGTGTGTAGTGTGTCCAGCACCTCCTAGGCTGTGTGTAGTGTGTGTAGTGTGTCCAGCACCTTCTAGGCTGTGTGTAATGTGTTCAGCACCTTCTAGGCTGTGTGTAGTGCATCCAGCACCTCCTAAGCTGTGTGTAGTGTGTCCAGCCCCTCCTAGGATGTGTGTAGTGTGTCCAGCACCTCCTAGGCTGTGTGTAGTGTGTCCAACACCTTCTAGGCTGTGTGTAGTGTGTCCAGCACCTCCTAGGCTGTGTGTAGTGTGTCCAGCACCTCCTAGGCTGTGTGTAGTGTGTCCAGCACCTCCTAGGCTGTGTGTAGTGTGTCCAGCACCTCCTAGGCTGTGTGTAGTGTGTCCAGCACCTCCTAGGCTGTGTGTAGTGTGTCCAGCACCTCCTAGGCTGTGTGTAGTGTGTCCAGCACCTAGGCTGTGTGTAGTGTGTCCAGCACCTCCTAGGCTGTGTGTAGTGTGTCCAGCACCTCCTAGGCTGTGTGTAGTGTGTCCAGCACCTCCTAGGCTGTGTGTAGTGTGTCCAGCACCTCCTAGGCTGTGTGTAGTGTGTCCAGCACCTCCTAGGCTGTGTGTAGTGTGTCCAGCACCTCCTAGGCTGTGTGTAGTGTGTCCAGCACCTCCTAGGCTGTGTGTAGTGTGTCCAGCACCTCCTAGGCTGTGTGTAGTGTGTCCAGCACCTCCTAGGCTGTGTGTAGTGTGTCCAGCACCTCCTAGGCTGTGTGTAGTGTGTCCAGCACCTCCTAGGCTGTGTGTAGTGTGTCCAGCACCTCCTAGGCTGTGTGTAGTGTGTCCAGCACCTCCTAGGCTGTGTGTAGTGTGTCCAGCACCTCCTAGGCTGTGTGTAGTGTGTCCAGCACCTCCTAGGCTGTGTGTAGTGTGTCCAGCACCTCCTAGGCTGTGTGTAGTGTGTCCAGCACCTCCTAGGCTGTGTGTAGTGTGTCCAGCACCTCCTAGGCTGTGTGTAGTGTGTCCAGCACCTCCTAGGCTGTGTGTAGTGTGTCCAGCACCTCCTAGGCTGTGTGTAGTGTGTCCAGCACCTCCTAGGCTGTGTGTAGTGTGTCCAGCACCTCCTAGGCTGTGTGTAGTGTGTCCAGCACCTCCTAGGCTGTGTGTAGTGTGTCCAGCACCTCCTAGGCTGTGTGTAGTGTGTCCAGCACCTCCTAGGCTGTGTGTAGTGTGTCCAGCACCTCCTAGGCTGTGTGTAGTGTGTCCAGCACCTCCTAGGCTGTGTGTAGTGTGTCCAGCACCTCCTAGGCTGTGTGTAGTGTGTCCAGCACCTTCTAGGCTGTGTGTAGTGTGTCCAGCACCTCCTAGGCTGTGTGTAGTGTGTCCAGCACCTCCTAGGCTGTGTGTAGTGTGTCCAGCACCTCCTAGGCTGTGTGTAGTGTGTCCAGTCTCAGGCTGTGTGTCCAGCACCTCCTAGGCTGTGTGTAGTGTGTCCAGCACCTTCTAGGCTGTGTGTAGTGTGTCCAGCACCTTCTAGGATGTGTGTAGTGTGTCCAGCACCTTATAGGCTGTGTGTAGTGCGTCCAGCACCTCCTAAGCTGTGTGTAGTGTGTCCAGCACCTCCTAGGCTGTGTGTAGTGTGTCCAGCACCTCCTAGGCTGTGTGTAGTGTGTCCAGCACCTCCTAGGCTGTGTGTAGTGTGTCCAGCACCTCCTAGGCTGTGTGTAGTGTGTCCAGCACCTCCTAGGCTGTGTGTAGTGTGTCCAGCACCTCCTAGGCTGTGTGTAGTGTGTCCGGCACTTCCTAGGCGGTGTGTAGTGTGCCCAGCACCTCCTAGGCTGTGTAGTGCGTCCAGCACCTCCTTGGCTGTGTAGTGTGTCCCGTACCTCCTAAGCCGTGTGAAGTGTGTCCAGCACCTCCTAGGCAGTGTGTAGTGTGTCCAGCACCTCCTAGGCTGTGTGTTGTGTGTCCCGTACCTCATAGGCTGTGTGTAGTGTGTCCAGCACCTCCTAGGCTGTGTGTAGTGTGTCCAGCACCTCCTAGGCTGTGTGTAGTGTGTCCAGCACCTCCTAGGCTGTGTGTAGTGTGTCCAGCACCTCCTAGGCTGTGTGTAGTGTGTCCAGCACCTCCTAGGCTGTGTGTAGTGTGTCCAGCACCTCCTAGGCTGTGTGTAGTGTGTCCAGCACCTCCTAGGCTGTGTGTAGTGTGTCCAGCACCTCCTAGGCTGTGTGTAGTGTGTCCAGCACCTTCTGTGTCGAGCACCTGTGTCCAGCACCTTCTGTGTCTAGCACCTCCTAGGCTGTGTGTAGTGTGTCCAGCACCTTCTGTGTCCAGCACCTTCTGTGTCCAGTGTGTAGTGTGTCCAGCACCTCCTAGGCAGTGTGTAGTGTGTCCAGCACCTCCTAGGCTGTGTGTAGTGTGTCCAGCACCTCCTAGGCTGTGTGTAGTGTGTCCAGCACCTCCTAGGCTGTGTCCCAGCACCTCCTACGCAGTGTGTAGTGTGTCCAGCACCTCCTAGGCTGTGTGTAGTGTGTCCAGCACCTCCTAGGCTGTGTGTAGTGTGTCCAGCACCTCCAAGGCTGAGTCTAGTGTGTCACCCTCCTAGGCTGTGTGTAGTGTGTCCAGCACCTCCTAGGCTGTGTGTAGTGTGTCCAGCACCTCCTAGGCTGTGTGTAGTGTGTCCAGCACCTCCTAGGCTGTGTGTAGTGTGTCCAGCACCTCCTAGGCTGTGTGTAGTGTGTCCAGCACCTCCTAGGCTGTGTGTAGTGTGTCCAGCACCTCCTAGGCTGTGTGTAGTGTGTCCAGCACCTCCTAGGCTGTGTGTAGTGTGTCCAGCACCTCCTAGGCTGTGTGTAGTGTGTCCAGCACCTCCTAGGCTGTGTGTAGTGTGTCCAGCACCTCCTAGGCTGTGGGTTTGTGTAGTGTGTCCAGCACCTCCTAGGCTGTGTGTAGTGTGTCCAGCACCTCCTAGGCTGTGTGTAGTGTGTCCAGCACCTCCTAGGCTGTGTGTAGTGTGTCCAGCACCTCCTAGGCTGTGTGTAGTGTGTCCAGCACCTCCTAGGCTGTGTGTAGTGTGTCCAGCACCTCCTAGGCTGTGTGTAGTGTGTCCAGCACCTCCTAGGCTGTGTGTAGTGTGTCCAGCACCTCCTAGGCTGTGTGTAGTGTGTCCAGCACCTCCTAGGCTGTGTGTAGTGTGTCCAGCACCTCCTAGGCTGTGTGTAGTGTGTCCAGCACCTCCTAGGCTGTGTGTAGTGTGTCCAGCACCTCCTAGGCTGTGTGTAGTGTGTCCAGCACCTCCTAGGCTGTGTGTAGTGTGTCCAGCACCTCCTAGGCTGTGTGTAGTGTGTCCAGCACCTCCTAGGCTGTGTGTAGTGTGTCCAGCACCTCCTAGGCTGTGTGTAGTGTGTCCAGCACCTCCTAGGCTGTGTGTAGTGTGTCCAGCACCTCCTAGGCTGTGTGTAGTGTGTCCAGCACCTCCTAGGCTGTGTGTAGTGTGTCCAGCACCTCCTAGGCTGTGTGTAGTGTGTCCAGCATCTCCTAGGCTGTGTGTAGTGTGTCCAGCACCTCCTAGGCTGTGTGTAGTTGTCCATCACCTCCTAGGCTGTGTGTAGTGTGTCCAGTACCTCTTAGGCTGTGTGTAGTGTGTTCAACATCTCCTAGGCTGTGTGTAGTGTGTCCAGCACCTCCTAGGCTGTGTGTAGTGTGTCCAGCACCTCCTAGGCTGTGTGTAGTGTGTCCAGCATCTCCTAGGCTGTGTGTAGGGTGTCCAGCACCTCCTAGGCTGTGTGTCGTGTGTCCAGCATCTCCTAGGCTGTGTGTAGTGTGTCCTGTACCTCATAGGCTGTGTGTCGTGTGACCAGCATCTCCTAAGCTGTGTGTAGTGTGTCCAGCACCTCCTAGGCTGTATGCAGTGTCCAGCACCTCCTAGGCTGTGTGTAGTGTGTCCAGCAGCACCTCCTAGGCTGAATGTCGTGTGTCCAGTATCTCCTGGGCTGTGTGTAGTGTGTCCAGCACCTCCTAGGCTGTGTGTAGTTGTCCATCACCTCCTAGGCTGTGTGTAGTGTGTCCAGTACCTCTTAGGGTGTGTGTAGTGTGTTCAACATCTTCTAGGCTGTGTGTAGTGTGTCCAGCACCTCCTAGGCTGTGTGTAGTTTGTCCAGCACCTCCTAGGCTGTGTGTAGTGTGTACATCACCTCCTAGGCTTGTGTCGTGTGTCCATCACCTCCTAGGCTGTGTGTAGTGCGTGCAGCACCTCCTAGGCTGTGTGTAGTGTGTCCAGCACCTCCTAGGCTGTGTGTAGTGTGTCCAGCACCTCTTAGGCTGTGTGTAGCGCGTCCAGCCCCTCCTAGGCTGTGTGTAGTGTGTCCCGTACCTCCTAGGCTGTGTGTAGTGTGTCCAGCACCTCCTAGGCTGTGTGTAGTGTGTCCAGCACCTCCTAGGCTGTGTGTAGTGTGTCCAGCACCTCCTAGGCTGTGTGTAGTGTGTCCAGCACCTCCTAGGCTGTGTGTAGTGTGTCCAGCACCTCCTAGGCTGTGTGTAGTGTGTCCAGCACCTCCTAGGCTGTGTGTAGTGTGTCCAGCACCTCCTAGGCTGTGTGTAGTGTGTCCAGCACCTCCTAGGCTGTGTGTAGTGTGTCCAGCATCTCCTAGGCTGTGTGTAGTGTGTCCAGCACCTCCTAGGCTGTGTGTAGTGTGTCCAGCACCTCCTAGGCTGTGTGTAGTGTGTCCAGCACCTCCTAGGCTGTGTGTAGTGTGTCCAGCACCTCCTAGGCTGTGTGTAGTGTGTCCAGCACCTCCTAGGCTGTATGTCGTGTGTACAGCATCTCCTAGGCTGTGTGTAGTGTGTCCAGCACCTCCTAGGCTGTGTGTAGTTGTCCATCACCTCCTAGGCTGTGTGTAGTGTGTCCAGTACCTCTTAGGCTGTGTGTAGTGTGTTCAACATCTCCTAGGCTGTGTGTAGTGTGTCCAGCACCTCCTAGGCTGTGTGTAGTGTGTCCAGCACCTCCTAGGCTGTGTGTAGTGTGTCCATCACCTCCTAGGCTTGTGTCGTGTGTCCACCACCTCCTAGGCTGTGTGTAGTGTGTCCAGCACCTTTTAGGCTGTGTGTTGTGTGTCCAGCACCTCCTAGGCTGTGTGTAGTGTGTCCAGCACCTCCTAGGCTGTGTGTAGTGTGTCCAGTACCTCCTAGGCTGTGTGTAGTGTGTCCAGCACCTCCTAGGCTGTGTGTAGTGTGTCCAGCACCTCCTAGGCTGTGTGTAGTGTGTCCAGCACCTCCTAGGCTGTGTGTAGTGTGTCCATCACCTCCTAGGCTGTGTGTAGTGTGTCCAGTACCTCCTAGGCTGTGTGTAGTGTGTCCAGCACCTCCTAGGCTGTGTGTAGTGTGTCCAGCACCTCCTAGGCTGTGTGTAGTGTGTCCAGCACCTCCTAGGCTGTGTGTAGTGTGTCCAGCACCTCCTAGGCTGTGTGTAGTGTGTCCAGCACCTCCTAGGCTGTGTGTAGTGTGTCCAGCACCTCCTAGGCTGTGTGTAGTGTGTCCAGCACCTCCTAGGCTGTGTGTAGTGTGTCCAGCACCTCCTAGGCTGTGTGTAGTGTGTCCAGCACCTCCTAGGCTGTGTGTAGTGTGTCCAGCACCTCCTAGGCTGTGTGTAGTGTGTCCAGCACCTCCTAGGCTGTGTGTAGTGTGTCCAGCACCTCCTAGGCTGTGTGTAGTGTGCCCAGCACCTCCTAGGCTGTGTGTAGTGCGTCCTGCCCCTCCTAGGCTCTGTGTAGTGTGTCCCGTACCTCCTAAGCTGTGTGTAGTGTGTCCAGCACCTCCTAGGCTGTGTGTAGTGTGTCCAGCACCTCCTAGGCTGTGTGTAGTGTGTCCAGCACCTCCTAGGCTGTGTGTAGTGTGTCCAGCACCTCCTAGGCTGTGTGTAGTGTGTCCAGCACCTCCTAGGCTGTGTGTAGTGTGTCCAGCACCTCCTAGGCTGTGTGTAGTGTGTCCAGCACCTTCTAGGCTGTGTGTCGTGTGTCCAGCATCTCCTAGGCTGTGTGTAGTGTGTCCAGCACCTCCTAGACTGTGTGTAGTTGTCCAGCACCTCCTAGGCTGTGTGTAGTGTGTCCAGCACATTCTAGGCTGTGTGTAGTGTGTCCAGCACCTCCTAGGCTGTGTGTAGTGTGTCCAGCACCTCCTAGGCTGTGTGTAGTGTGTCCAGCACCTCCTAGGCTGTGTGTAGTGTGTCCAGCACCTCCTAATCCGTGTGTCGTGTGTCCAGCACCTCCTAGGCTGTGTGTAGTGTGTCCAGCACCTTCTGTGTCCAGCACCTCCTAGGCTGTGTGTAGTGTGTCCAGCACCTCCTAGGCTGTGTGTAGTGTGTCCAGCACCTCCTAGGCTGTGTGTAGTGTGTCCAGCACCTCCTAGGCTGTGTGTAGTGAGTCCAGCACCTCCTAGGCTCTGTGTAGTGTGTCCAGCACCTCCTAGGCTGTGTGTAGTGTGTCCAGCAAATCCTAGGCTGTGTGTAGTGTGTCCAGCACATCCTAGACTGTGTGTAGTGTGTCCAGCACCTCCTAGGCTGTGTGTAGTGTGTCCAGCATCTCCTAGGCTGTGTGTAGGGTGTCCAGCACCTCCTAGGCTGTGTGTCGTGTGTCCAGCACCTCCTAGGCTGTGTGTAGTGTGTCCAGCACCTCCTAGGCTGTGTGTAGTGTGTCCAGCACCTCCTAGGCTGTGTGTAGTGTGTCCAGCACCTCCTAGGCTGTGTGTAGTGTGTCCAGCACCTCCTAGGCTGTGTGTAGTGTGTCCAGCACCTCCTAGGCTGTGTGTAGTGTGTCCAGCACCTCCTAGGCTGTGTGTAGTGTGTCCAGCACCTCCTCTGATGTGTGTAGTGTGTCCAGCACCTCCTAGGCTGTGTGTAGTGTGTCCAGCACCTCCTAGGCTGTGTGTAGTGTGTCCAGCACCTCCTAGGCTGTGTGTAGTGTGTCCAGCACCTCCTAGGCTGTGTGTAGTGTGTCCAGCACCTCCTAGGCTGTGTGTAGTGTGTCCAGCACCTCCTAGGCTGTGTGTAGTGTGTCCAGCACCTCCTAGGCTGTGTGTAGTGTGTCCAGCACCTCCTAGGCTGTGTGTAGTGTGTCCAGCACCTCCTAGGCTGTGTGTAGTGTGTCCAGCACCTCCTAGGCTGTGTGTAGTGTGTCCAGCACCTCCTAGGCTGTGTGTAGTGTGTCCAGCACCTCCTAGGCTGTGTGTTGTGTGTCCAGCACCTCCTAGGCTGTGTGTAGTGTGTCCAGCACCTCCTACCTCCTAGGCTGTGTGTAGTGTGTCCAGCACCTCCTAGGCTGTGTGTAGTGTGTCCAGCACCTCCTAGGCTGTGTGTAGTGTGTCCAGCACCTCCTAGGCTGTGTGTAGTGTGTCCAGCACCTCCTAGGCTGTGTGTAGTGTGTCCAGCACCTCCTAGGCTGTGTGTAGTGTGTCCAGCACCTCCTAGGCTGTGTGTAGTGTGTCCAGCACCTCCTAGGCTGTGTGTAGTGTGTCCAGTACCTCCTAGGCTGTGTGTAGTGTGTCCAGCACCTCCTAGGCTGTGTGTAGTGTGTCCAGCACCTCCTAGGCTGTGTGTAGTGTGTCCCGTACCTCATAGGCTGTGTGTAGTGTGTCCAGCACCTCCTAGGCTGTGTGTAGTGTGTCCAGCACCTCCTAGGCTGTGTGTAGTGTGTCCAGCACCTCCTAGGCTGTGTGTCGTGTGTCCAGCATCTCCTAGGCTGTGTGTAGTGTGTCCAGCACCTCCTAGGCTGTGTGTAGTGTGTCCAGCACCTCCTAGGCTGTGTGTAGTGTGTCCAGCACCTCCTAGGCTGTGTGTAGTGTGTCCAGCACCTCCTAGGCTGTGTGTAGTGTGTCCAGTACCTCCTAGGCTGTGTGTAGTGTGTCCAGCACCTCCTAGGCTGTGTGTAGTGTGTTCAGCATCTCCTAGGCCGTGTGTAGGGTGTCCAGCACCTCCTAGGCTGTGTGTCGTGTGTCCAGCATCTCCTAGGCTGTGTGTAGTGTGTCCAGTACCTCATAGGCTGTGTGTCGTGTGTCCAGCATCTCCTAGGCTGTGTGTAGTGTGTCCAGCACCTCCTAGGCTGTGTGTAGTGTGTCCAGCACCTCCTAGGCTGTGTGTAGTGTGTCCAGCACCTCCTAGGCTGTATGTCGTGTGTCCAGTATCTCCCAGGCTGTGTGTAGTGTGTACAGCACCTCCTAGGCTGTGTGTAGTTGTCCATCACCTCCTAGGCTGTGTGTAGTGTGTCCAGTACCTCTTAGGCTGTGTGTAGTGTGTTCAACATCTCCTAGGCTGTGTGTAGTGTGTCCAGCACCTCCTAGGCTGTGTGTAGTGTGTCCAGCACCTCCTAGGCTGTGTGTAGTGTGTCCAGCACCTCCTAGGCTGTGTGTAGTGTGTCCAGCACCTCCTAGGCTGTGTGTAGTGTGTCCAGCACCTCCTAGGCTGTGTGTAGTGTGTCCAGCACCTCCTAGGCTGTGTGTAGTGTGTCCAGCACCTCCTAGGCTGTGTGTAGTGTGTCCAACACCACTTAAACTGTGTAGTGTGTCTAGTACCTCCTAGGCTGTGTGTAGTGTGTCCAGCACCTCCTAGGCTGTGTGTAGTGTGTCCAGCACCTCCTAGGCTGTGTGTAGTGTGTCCAGCACCTCCTAGGCTGTGTGTAGTGTGTCCAGCACCTCCTAGGCTGTGTGTAGTGTGTCCAGCACCTCCTAGGCTGTGTGTAGTGTGTCCAGCACCTCCTAGGCTGTGTGTAGTGTGTCCAGCACCTCCTAGGCTGTGTGTAGTGTGTCCAGCACCTCCTAGGCTGTGTGTAGAGTGTCCAGCACCTCCTAGGCTGTGTGTAGTGTGCCCAGCACCTCCTAGACTGTGTGTAGTGCGTCCAGCACCTCCTAGGATCTGTGTAGTGTGTCCTCATAGCTGTGTGTACGTGTGTCCAGCATCTCCTAGGCTGTGTTCAGTGTGTCCAGCTCCTCCTAGGCTGTATGTAGTGTGTCCAGCACCTCCTAGGCTGTGTGTAGTGTGTCCAGCACATTCTAGGCTGTATGTCTCCTAGGCTGTGAGTTGTGTGTCCAGCACCTCCTAGGCTGTGTGTCGTGTGTCTATTACCTCCTAGGCTGTGTGTAGTGTGTCCAGCACCTCCTAGGCTGTGTGTAGTGTGTTCAACATCTCCTAGGCTGTGTGTAGTGTGTCCAGCACCTCCTAGGCTGTGTGTAGTGTGTCCAGCACCTCCTAGGCTGTGTGTAGTGTGTCCATCACCTCCTAGGCTTGTGTCGTGTGTCCACCACCTCCTAGGCTGTGTGTAGTGTGTCCAGCACCTTTTAGGCTGTGTGTTGTGTGTCCTGCACCTCCTAGGCTGTGTGTAGTGCGTCCAGCACCTCCTAGGCTCTGTGTAGTGTGTCCCGTACCTCCTAAGCTGTGTGTAGTGTGTCCAGCACCTCCTAGGCTGTGTGTAGTGTGTCCAGCACCTCCTAGGCTGTGTGTAGTGTGTCCCGTACCTCATAGGCTGTGTGTAGTTGTCCATCACCTCCTAGGCTGTGTGTAGTGTGTCCAGTACCTCTTAGGCTGTGTGTAGTGTGTTCAACATCTCCTATGCTGTGTGTAGTGTGTCCAGCACCTCCTAGGCTGTGTGTAGTGTGTCCAGCACCTCCTAGGCTGTGTGTAGTGTGTCCAGCACCTCCTAGGCTGTGTGTAGTGTGTCCAGCACCTCCTAGGCTGTGTGTAGTGTGTCCAGCACCTCCTAGGCTGTGTGTAGTGTGTCCAGCACCTCCTAGGCTGTGTGTAGTGTGTCCAGCACCTCCTAGGCTGTGTGTAGTGTGTCCAGCACCTCCTAGGCTGTGTGTAGTGTGTCCAGCACCTCCTAGGCTGTGTGTAGTGTGTCCAGCACCTCCTAGGCTGTGTGTAGTGTGTCCAGCACCTCCTAGGCTGTGTGTAGTGTGTCCAGCACCTCCTAGGCTGTGTGTAGTGTGTCCAGCACCTCCTAGGCTGTGTGTAGTGTGTCCAGCACCTCCTAGGCTGTGTGTAGTGTGTCCAGCACCTCCTAGGCTGTGTGTAGTGTGTCCAGCACCTCCTAGGCTGTGTGTAGTGTGTCCAGCACCTCCTAGGCTGTGTGTAGTGTGTCCAGCACCTCCTAGGCTGTGTGTAGTGTGTCCAGCACCTCCTAGGCTGTGTGTAGTGTGTCCAGCACCTCCTAGGCTGTGTGTAGTGTGTCCAGCACCACCTAGGCTGTGTGTAGTGTGTCCAGCACCTCCTAGGCTGTGTGTAGTGTGTCCAGCACCTCCTAGGCTGTGTGTAGTGTGTCCAGCACCTCCTAGGCTGTGTGTAGTGTGTCCAGCACCTCCTAGGCTGTGTGTAGTGTGTCCAGCACCTCCTAGGCTGTGTGTAGTGTGTCCCATACCTCATAGGCTGTGTGTAGTGTGTCCAGCACTTCCTAGGCTGTATGTCGTGTGTACAGCATCTCCTAGGCTGTGTGTAGTGTGTCCAGCACCTCCTAGGCTGTGTGTAGTTGTCCATCACCTCCTAGGCTGTGTGTAGTGTGTCCAGTACCTCTTAGGCTGTGTGTAGTGTGTTCAACATCTCCTAGGCTGTGTGTAGTGTGTCCAGCACCTCCTAGGCTGTGTGTAGTGTGTCCAGCACCTCCTAGGCTGTGTGTAGTGTGTCCAGCACCTCCTAGGCTGTGTGTAGTGTGTCCAGCACCTCCTAGGCTGTGTGTAGTGTGTCCAGCACCTCCTAGGCTGTGTGTAGTGTGTCCAGCACCTCCTAGGCTGTGTGTAGTGTGTCCAGCACCTCCTAGGCTGTGTGTAGTGTGTCCAGCACCTCCTAGGCTGTGTGTAGTGTGTCCAGCACCTCCTAGGCTGTGTGTAGTGTGTCCAGCACCTCCTAGGCTGTGTGTAGTGTGTCCACCTCCTAGGCTGTGTGTAGTGTGTCCAGTACCTCCTGTGTGTAGGCTGTGTGTAGTGTGTCCAGCACCTCCTAGGCTGTGTGTAGTGTGTCCAGCACCTCCTAGGCTGTGTGTAGTGTGTCTGTGTGTGTAGTGTGTCCAGCACCTTCTAGGCTGTATGTAGTGTGTCCAGCACCTTTTAGGCAGTGTGTAGTGTGTCCAGCACCTCATAGGCTGTGTGTAGTGTGTCCAGCACCTCCTAGGCTGTGTGTAGTGTGTCCAGCACCTCCTAGGCTGTGTGTAGTGTGTCCAGCACCTCCTAGGCTGTGTGTAGTGTGTCCAGCACCTCCTAGGCTGTGTGAAGTGTGTCCAGTGTGCTGTGTGTAGTGTGTCCAGCACCTCCTAGGCTGTGTGTAGTGTGTCCAGCACCTCCTAGGCTGTGTGTAGTGTGTCCCGTACCTCCTAGGCTGTGTGTAGTGTGTCCAGCACCTCCTAGGCTGTGTGTAGTGTGTCCAGCACCTCCTAGGCTGTGTGTAGTGTGTCCAGCACCTCCTAGGCTGTGTGTAGTGTGTCCAGCACCTCCTAGGCTGTGTGTAGTGTGTCCAGCACCTCCTAGCATGTGTGTAGTGTGTCCAGCACCCTAGGCCTAGCACCTCCTAGCTGTGTGTAGTGTGTGTGTAGTGTGTCCAGCACCTCCTAGGCTGTGTGTAGTGTGTCCAGCACCTCCTAGGCTGTGTGTAGTGTGTCCAGCACCTCCTAGGCTGTGTGTAGTGTGTCCAGCACCTCCTAGGCTGTGTGTAGTGTGTCCAGCACCTCCTAGGCTGTGTGTAGTGTGTCAAGCATCTCCTAGGCTGTGTGTAGTGTGTCCAGCACCTCTTCGGCTGTGTGTAGTGTGTCCAGCACCTCCTAGGCTGTGTGTAGTGTGTTCAGCACCTCCTAGGATGTGTGTAGTGTGTCCAGAACCTTCTAGGCTGTGTGTAGTGTCCATTACCTCATACGCTGTGTGTCGTGTGTACAGCATCTTCTAGGCTGTGTGTAGTGTGTCCAGCACGTCCTAGACTGTGTTTAGTGTATCCAGTACCTTTTAGGCTATGTGTGTAGTGTGTTCAACATCTCCTAGGCTGTGTGTAGTGTGTCCAGCACCTCCTAGGCTGTGTGTAGTGTGTCCAGCACCTCCTAGGCTGTGTGTTGTATGTCCAGCACCTCCTAGGCTGTGTGACGTGTGTCCAGCACCTCCTAGGCTTTGTGGAGTGTGTCCAGCACCTCCTTGGCTGTGTGTAGTGTGTCCAGCAACTCCTAGGCTGCGTGTAGTGTTTCCAGCACCTCCTAGGCTGTGTGTAGTGTGTCCAGCACCTCCTAGGCTGTGTGTAGTGTGTCCAGCACCTCCTAGGCTGTGTGTAGTGTGTCCAGCACCTCCTAGGCTGTGTGTAGTGTGTCCAGCACCTCCTAGGCTGTGTGTAGTGTGTCCAGCACCTCCTAGGCTGTGTGTAGTGTGTCCAGCACCTCCTAGGCTGTGTGTAGTGTGTCCAGCACCTCCTAGGCTGTGTGTAGTGTGTCCAGCACCTCCTAGGCTGTGTGTAGTGTGTCCAGCACCTCCTAGGCTGTGTGTAGTGTGTCCAGCACCTCCTAGTCTGTGAGGTGTGTGTCCAGCACCTTTTAGGCTGTGTGTAGTGTGTCCAGCTGTGTGTAGTGTGTCCCGTAATTCCTAAGCTGTGTGTAGTGTGTCCAGCACCTCCTAGGCTGTGTGTAGTGTGTCCCGTACCTCCTAGGCTGTGTGTAGTGTGTCCAGCACCTCCTAGGCTGTGTGTAGTGTGTCCAGCACCTCCTAGGCTGTGTGTAGTGTGTCCAGCACCTCCTAGGCTGTGTGTAGTGTGTCCAGCACCTCCTAGGCTGTGTGTAGTGTGTCCAGTACCTCTTAGGCTGTGTGTAGTGAGTTCATCATCTCCTAGGCTGTGTGTAGTGTGTCTAGCACCTCCTAGGCTGTGTGTAGTGTGTCCAGCACCTCCTAGGCTGTGTGTAGTGTGTTCAGCATCTCCTAGGCCGTGTGTAGGGTGTCCAGCACCTCCTAGGCTGTGTGTCGTGTGTCCAGCATCTCCTAGGCTGTGTGTAGTGTGTCCAGTACCTCATAGGCTGTGTGTCGTGTGTCCAGCATCTCCTAGGCTGTGTGTAGTGTGTCCAGCACCTCCTAGGCTGTGTGTAGTGTGTCCAGCACCTCCTAGGCTGTGTGTAGTGTGTCCAGCAGCACCTCCTAGGCTGAATGTCGTGTGTCCAGTATCTCCTGGGCTGTGTGTAGTGTGTCCAGTACCTCTTAGGCTGTGTGTAGTGTGTTCAACATCTCCTAGGCTGTGTGTAGTGTGTCCAGCACCTCCTAGGTTGTGTGTAGTGTGTCCAGCATCTCCTAGGCTGTGTGTTGTGTGTCCAGCACCTCCTAGGCTGTGTGTAGTGTGTCCAGCACCTCCTAGGCTATGTGTAGTGTGTCCATCACCTCCTAGGCTGTGTGTAGTGTGTCCAGCACCTCCTAGGCTGTGTGTAGTGTGTCCAGCACCTCCTAGGCTGTGTGTAGTGTGTCCAGCACCTCCTAGGCTGTGTGTAGTGTGTCCAGCACCTCCTAGGCTGTGTGTTGTGTGTCCAGCACCACTTAGGCTGTGTAGTGTGTCTAGTACCTCCTAGGCTGTGTGTAGTGTGTCCAGCACCACCTAGGCTGTGTGTAGTGAGTCCAGCACCTCCTAGGCTGTGTGTAGTGTGTCCAGCACCTCCTAGGCTGTGTGTAATGTGATCTGTATCTCCTAGGCTGTGTGTAGTGTGTCCAGCACCTCCTAAGCTGTGTGTAGTGTGTCCAGCACCTCCTAGGCTGTGTGTAGTGTGTCCAGCATCTCCTAGGCTTTGTGTAGGGTGTCCAGCACCTCCTAGGCTGTGTGTTGTGTGTCCAGCATCTCCTAGGCTGTGTGTAGTGTGTCCAGCATATCCTAGACTGTGTGTAGTGTGTCCAGCACCTCCTTGGCTGTGTGTAGTGTCCAGTACCTCATAGGCTGTGTGTCGTGTGTCCAGCATCTCCTAGGCTGTGTGCAGTGTGTCCAGCTCCTCCTAGGCTGTATGTAGTGAGTCCAGCACCTTCTAGGCTGTGAGTAGTGTGTCCAGCACCTCCTAGGCTGTATGTCGTGTGTACAGCATCTCCTAGGCTGTGTGTAGTGTGTCCAGCACCTCCTAGGCTGTGTGTAGTTGTCCATTACCTCCTAGGCTGTGTGTAGTGTGTCCAGTACCTCTTAGGCTGTGTGTAGTGTGTTCAACATCTCCTAGGCTGTGTGTAGTGTGTCCAGCACCTCCTAGGCTGTGTGTAGTGTGTCCAGCACCTCCTAGGCTGTGTGTAGTGTGTCCATCACCTCCTAGGCTTGTGTCGTGTGTCCACCACCTCCTAGGCTGTGTGTAGTGTGTCCAGCACCTTTTAGGCTGTGTGTTGTGTGTCCAGCCTCTCCTAGGCTGTGTGTTGTGTGTCCAGCACCTCCTAGGCTCTGTGTTGTGTGTCCCGTACCTCCTAAGCTGTGTGTAGTGTGTCCAGCACCTCCTAGGCTGTGTGTAGTGTGTCCAGCACGTCCTAGGCTGTGTGTAGTGTGTCCCGTACCTCATAGGCTGTGTGTAGTTGTCCATCACCTCCTAGGCTCTGTGTAGTGTGTCCAGTACCTCTTAGGCCGTGTGTAGTGTGTTCAACATCTCCTATGCTGTGTGTAGTGTGTCCAGCACCTCCTAGGCTGTGTGTAGTGTGTCCAGCACCTCCTAGGATGTGTGCAGTGTGTCCAGCATCTCCTAGGCTGTGTGTAGGGTGTCCAGCACCTCCTAGGCTGTGTGTCGTGTGTCCAGCATCTCCTAGGCTGTGTGTAGTGTGTCCAGTACCTCATAGGCTGTGTGTCCTGCGTCCAGCATCTCCTAGGCTGTGTGTAGTGTGTCCAGCACCTTCTAGGCTGTATGTAGTGTGTCCAGCACCTCCTAGGCTGTGTGTAGTGTGTCCAGCACCTCTTAGGCTGTATGTCGTGTGCCCAGTATCTCCTAGATTGTGTGTAGTGTCTCCAGCACTTCCTAGGCTGCGTGTAGTTGTCCATCACCTCCTAGGCTGTGTGTAGTGTGTCCAGTACCTCTTAGGGTGTGTGTAGTGTGTCCAACACCTCCTAGGCTGTGTGTAGTGTGTCCAGCACCTCCTAGGCTGTGTGTAGTGTGTCCAGCACCTCCTAGGCTGTGTGTAGTGTGTCCAGCACCTCCTAGGCTGTGTGTAGTGTGTCCAGCACCTCCTAGGCTGTGTGTAGTGTGTCCAGCACCTCCTAGGCTGTGTGTAGTGTGTCCAGCACCTCCTAGGCTGTGTGTAGTGTGTCCAGCACCTCCTAGGCTGTGTGTAGTGTGTCCAGCACCTCCTAGGCTGTGTGTAGTGTGTCCAGCACCTCCTAGGCTGTGTGTCGTGTGTCCAGCACCTCCTAGGCTGTGTGTAGTGTGTCCAGCACCTCCTAGGCTGTGTGTTGTGTGTCCAGCACCTCCTAGGCTGTGTGTAGTGTGTCCAGCACCTCCTAGGCTGTGTGTAGTGTGTCCAGCACCTCCTAGGCTGTGTGTTGTGTGTCCAGCACCTCCTAGGCTGTGTGTAGTGTGTCCAGCACCTCCTAGGCTGTGTGTAGTGTGTCCAGCACCTCCTAGGCTGTGTGTAGTGTGTCCAGCACCTCCTAGGCTGTGTGTAGTGTGTCCAGCACCTCCTAGGCTGTGTGTAGTGTGTCCAGCACCTCCTAGGCTGTATGTAGTGTGTCCAGCACCTCCTAGGCTGTGTGTAGTGTGTCCAGCACCTCCTAGGCTGTGTGTAATGTGTCCAGCACCTCCTAGGCTGTGTGTAGTGTGTCCCGTACCTCATAGGCTGTGTGTAGTGTGTCCAGCACCACTTAGGCTGTGTAGTGTGTCTAGTACCTCCTAGGCTGTGTGTAGTGTGTCCAGCACCTCCTATGCTGTGTGTAGTGTGTCCAGCACCTCCTAGACTGTGTGTAGTGTGTCCCGTACCTCATAGGCTGTGTGTAGTGTGTCCAGCACCACTTAGGCTGTGTAGTGTGTCTAGTACCTCCTAGGCTGTGTGTAGTGTGTCCAGCACCTCCTAGGCTGTATGTCGTGTGTCCAGCATCTCCTAGGCTGTGTGTAGTGTGTCCAGCACCTCCTAGGCTGTGTGTAGTTGTCCATCACCTCCTAGGCTGTGTGTAGTGTGTCCAGTACCTCTTAGGCTGTGTGTAGTGTGTTCAACATCTCCTAGGCTGTGTGTAGTATGTCCAGCACCTCCTAGGCTGTGTGTAGTGTGTCCAGCACCTCCTAGGCTGTGTGTAGTGTGTTCAGCATCTCCTAGGCCGTGTGTAGGGTGTCCAGCACCTCCTAGGCTGTGTGTCGTGTGTCCAGCATCTCCTAGGCTGTGTGTAGTGTGTCCAGTACCTCATAGGCTGTGTGTCGTGTGTCCAGCATCTCCTAAGCTGTGTGTAGTGTGTCCAGCACCTCCTAGGCTGTATGCAGTGTGTCCAGCACCTCCTAGGCTGTGTGTAGTGTGTCCAGCAGCACCTCCTAGGCTGAATGTCGTGTGTCCAGTATCTCCTGGGCTGTGTGTAGTGTGTCCAGCACCTCCTAAGCTGTGTGTAGTGTGTCCAGTACCTCTTAGGCTGTGTGTAGTGTGTTCAACATCTCCTAGGCTGTGTGTAGTGTGTCCAGCACCTCCTAGGTTGTGTGTAGTGTGTCCAGCATCTCCTAGGCTGTGTGTAGTGTGTCCATCACCTCCTTGGCTTGTGTCGTGTGTTCATCACCTCCTAGGCTGTGTGTAGTGCGTCCAGCACCTCCTAGGCTGTGTGTAGTGTGTCCAGCACCTCCTAGGCTGTGTGTACTGTGTCCTGCACCTCCTAGGCTGTGTGTAGTGTGTCCAGCACCACTTAGGCTGTGTAGTGTGTCTAGTACCTCCTAGGCTGTGTGTAGTGTGTCCAGCACCACCTAGGCTGTGTGTAGTGAGTCCAGCACCTCCTAGGCTGTGTGTAGTGTGTCCAGCACCTCCTAGGCTGTGTGTAGTGTGACCTGTATCTCCTAGGCTGTGTGTAGTGTGTCCAGCACCTCCTTGGCTGTGTGTAGTGTGTCCAGCACCTCCTAGGCTGTGTGTAGTGTGTCCAGCATCTCCTAGGCTGTGTGTAGGGTGTCCAGCACCTCCTAGGCTGTGTGTCGTGTGTCCAGCATCTCCTAGGCTGTGTGTAGTGTGTCCAGCACATCCTAGACTGTGTGTAGTGTGTCCAGCACGCACCTTCTAGGCTGAGTGTAGTGTCCGTTACCTCATACGCTGTGTGTCGTGTGTACAGCATCTTCTAGGCTGTGTGTAGTGTGTCCAGCACCTCCTAGGCTGTATGTAGTGAGTCCAGCACCTCCTAGGTTGTGAGTAGTGTGTCCAGCACCTCCTAGGCTGTACGTCGTGTGTACAGCATCTCCTAGGCTGTGTGTAGTGTGTCCAGCATCTCCTAGGCTGTGTGTAGTTGTCCATTACCTCCTAGGCTGTGTGTAGTGTGTCCAGTACCTCTTAGGCTGTGTGTAGTGTGTTCAACATCTCCTAGGCTGTGTGTAGTGTGTCCAGCACCTCCTAGGCTGTGTGTAGTGTGTCCAGCACCTCCTAGGCTGTGTGTAGTGTGTCCATCACCTCCTAGGCTTGTGTCGTGTGTCCAGCCCCTCCTTGGCTGTGTGTTGTGTGTCCAGCACCTCCTAGGCTCCGTGTAGTGTGTCCCGCACCTCCTAAGCTGTGTGTAGTGTGTCCAGCACCTCCTAGGCTGTGTGTAGTGTGTCCAGCACGTCCTAGGCTGTGTGTAGTGTGTCCCGTACCTCATAGGCTGTGTGTAGTTGTCCATCACCTCCTAGGCTGTGTGTAGTGTGTCCAGTACCTCTTAGGCTGTGTGTAGTGTGTTCAACATCTCCTATGCTGTGTGTAGTGTGTCCAGCTCCTCCTAGGCTGTGTGTAGTGTGTCCAGCACCTCCTAGGCTGTGTGTAGTGTGTCCAGCATCTCCTAGGCTGTGTGTAGGGTGTCCAGCACCTCCTAGGCTGTGTGTCGTGTGTCCAGCATCTCCTAGGCTGTGTGTAGTGTGTCCCGTACCTCATAGGCTGTGTGTAATGTGTCCAGCACCTCCTAGGCTGTGTGTAGTGTGTCCAGCACCTCCTAGGCTGTGTGTAGTGTGTCCAGCACCTCCTAGGCTGTGTGTAGTGTGTCCAGCACCTCCTAGGCTGTGTGTAGTGTGTCCAGTATCTCCTAGATTGTGTGTAGTGTGTCCAGCACTTCCTAGGCTGCGTGTATTTGTCCATCACCTCCTAGGCTGTGTGTAGTGTGTCCAGCACCTCCTAGGCTGCGTGTAGTGTGTCCAGCACCTCCTAGGCTGTGTGTAGTGTGTCCAGCACCTCCTAGGCTGTGTGTAGTGTGTCCAGCACCTCCTAGGCTGTGTGTAGTGTGTCCAGCACCTCCTAGGCTGTGTGTAGTGTGTCCAGCACCTCCTAGGCTGTGTGTAGTGTGTCCAGCACCTCCTAGGCTGTGTGTAGTGTGTCCAGCACCTCCTAGGCTGTGTGTAGTGTGTCCAGCACCTCCTAGGCTGTGTGTAGTGTGTCCAGCACCTCCTAGGCTGTGTGTAGTGTGTCCAGCACCTCCTAGGCTGTGTGTAGTGTGTCCAGCACCTCCTAGGCTGTGTGTAGTGTGTCCAGCACCTCCTAGGCTGTGTGTAGTGTGTCCAGCACCTCCTAGGCTGTGTGTAGTGTGTCCAGCACCTCCTAGGCTGTGTGTCGTGTGTCCAGCACCTCCTAGGCTGTGTGTTGTGTGTCCAGCACCTCCTAGGCTGTGTGTAGTGTGTCCAGCACCTCCTAGGCTGTGTGTAGTGTGTCCAGCACCTCCTAGGCTGTGTGTAGTGTGTCCAGCACCTCCTAGGCTGTGTGTAGTGTGTCCAGCACCTCCTAGGCTGTGTGTAGTGTGTCCAGCACCTCCTAGGCTGTGTGTAGTGTGTCCAGCACCTCCTAGGCTGTGTGTAGTGTGTCCAGCACCTCCTAGGCTGTGTGTAGTGTGTCCAGCACCTCCTAGGCTGTGTGTAGTGTGTCCCGTACCTCCTAGGCTGTGTGTAGTGTGTCCAGCACCTCCTAGGCTGTGTGTAGTGTGTCCAGCACCTCCTAGGCTGTGTGTTGTGTGTCCAGCACCTAGGCTGTGTGTAGTGTGTCCAGCACCTCCTAGGCTGTGTGTTGTGTGTCCAGCACCTCCTAGGCTGTGTGTAGTGTGTCCAGCACCTCCTAGGCTGTGTGTAGTGTGTCCAGCACCTCCTAGGCTGTGTGTAGTGTGTCCAGCACCTCCTAGGCTGTGTGTAGTGTGTCCAGCACCTCCTAGGCTGTGTGTAGTGTGTCCAGCACCTCCTAGGCTGTGTGTAGTGTGTCCAGCACTTCCTAGGCTGTGTGTAGTGTGTCCAGCACCTCCTAGGCTGTGTGTAGTGTGTCCAGCACCTCCTAGGCTGTGTGTAGTGTGTCCAGCACCTCCTAGGCTGTGTGTAGTGTGTCCCGTACCTCATAGGCTGTGTGTAGTGTGTCCAGCACCACTTAGGCTGTGTAGTGTGTCTAGTACCTCCTAGGCTGTGTGTAGTGTGTCCAGCACCTCCTAGGCTGTGTGTAGTGTGTCCCGTACCTCATAGGCTGTGTGTAGTTTGTCCAGCACCTCCTAGGCTGTGTGTTGTGTGTCCAGCACCACTTAGGCTGTGTAGTGTGTCTAGTACCTACTAGGCTGTGTGTAGTGTGTCCAGCACCTCCTAGGCTGTATGTCGTGTGTACAGCATCTCCTAGGCTGTGTGTAGTGTGTCCAGCACCTCCTAGGCTGTGTGTAGTTGTCCATCACCTCCTAGGCTGTGTGTAGTGTGTCCAGTACCTCTTAAGCTGTGTGTAGTGTGTTCAACATCTCCTAGGCTGTGTGTAGTATGTCCAGCACCTCCTAGGCTGTGTGTAGTGTGTCCAGCACCTCCTAGGCTGTGTGTAGTGTGTCCATCACCTCCTAGGCTGTGTGTAGTGTGTCCATCACCTCCTAGGCTTGTGTCGTGTGTCCATCACCTCCTAGGCTGTGTGTAGTGTGTCCAGCACCTCCTAGGCTGTGTGTAGTGTGTCCAGCGCCTCCTAGACTGTGTGTAGTGTGTCCAGCATCTCCTAGGCTGTGTGTAGTGTGTCCAGCACCTCTTAGGCTGTGTGTAGTGCGTCCAGCACCTCCTAGTATGCAAAGGCATACTAGGCCTGTTTATTCGAGAGTACTGTATTGTGTTTTGCCTGCTGGTAATTAGTCTACCAGACAGAAGTGAAGACGGGGTTGTGTATGTCATGGTGCCTCCCTGATGATTTATTTTGTTTAGCTCATTAGTAGCAGTGTGCTAGTGAGCTAATGTGAACTGGAGTGTGGTGGTTTTTTGTAGTAGTTGTAAGTTGTATATTAGTTACTATTAATATAGATATATTTTTATATAGGCGAGTTATTGTCCTTTCTTCCTAATAATAATTAATATTGTTTAATATATGAGTACATGCTGGCCCAAGGTTTGCTGTGTTTTTCAGAGTAGTTTTATAACCTCTAGACAGCAGTGTGAACAGCCTTAAGGAGCCAGGACCATTTTATTTAAGTTATGACATCAAAGTCATAACATCCATACAGACTATTCCACTTCCTGGATACTCTGTGACTGAAGAAATACTTCCTAACATCCCTGTCATTCATCTGAGTTTTCAACTTCCAATTGTGACCCCTTGTTGTTGTGTCTCATCTCTAGAACATCTTGTCTCTGTCCATCTTGTCAATTCCTCTCAGTATTTTATATGTCGTTATCATATACCCCCTGTCTCTCCTGTCATCCAGTATAGTCAGGTCAATTTCCCTTAATCTCTCCTCGTAGGACATGCCCCTTAGCTCCGAGACTACACTTTCTCTAATTTCCTTACATGCTTCCCTGTTATACCTGCCTGGTCTTCTAGCTTATGCACTAATCTCTTGTGTTGAACTGTGTCAAAAGCCTTCTTACAGTCCAAGAAAACGCAGTCTACCCATCCCTCTATCTTGTCTTTCTGCTGTCACCTTCTCGTAGAACCCCAGTAGGTTTGTGACACAGAATTTCCCGTCCGTGAAACCGTGTTGGTTGTCGTTGATAAGCTCATCCCTTTCTAGGTGCTCCACCACTCTTTTGATAATCATCTACATGACTTTGCTTACTAAACATGGTAGTAACACTGGTCTGTAGTTTAGTGCTTCGTGTCTGTCTCCTTTTTTTTAAAAAATTGGGACTACATTTGCTGCCTTCCTTACCTCAGGTAGTCGCCCTGTTTAGATGGATGTGTTGAAGATTGTTGTTAGTGGCACACACAGCGCCTCTGCTCCCTCTCTCAGGACCCATGGAGAGATGTTATCCGGCCCCATCGCCTTGAGGTATCTAGCTAGATTAACAGCCTCTTCACTTCTTCCTAGATTGTATGTATCGTGTCCAACACTTGATGGTGTACCCCACCTCTCCGTCTTTCCGGAGTCCCTTCTGCCTCCTCTGCGAATACTTCTTTGAATCTCATGTGTGTGCACGTGTGTGTGTGTCATCATCACGAGGTGTGTGTGTGTGACCATTACCAGTTTTACTCACCTAACTCATTCACCTAATTGTGGCTGCAGTGGTCGATTCATAGCTCCTGGCACCGCTTCTTCACTGGTTGCTATTAGGTACTCTCCCTACTCCATGAGCTTCATCTTACCTCATCTTAAAACTATGTATGGCTCCTGCCTCCACTACATCACTTTCCTGACTATTCCACTTCCTGACAAGTCTATGACTGAAGAAATACATCCTAACATCCCTCTGACTCATCTGAGTCTCAAGCATCCAACCGTGACCCATTGTTACGGTGTCCCGTATGTGGAACATCTGGTCTTTGTCTTCCTTGTCAATTCCTCTCAGTATTTTATATGCAGTTATCATGTGCTCCCTATCCCTCCTGTCCTCCAGTGTCGTTAGCTCCATTTCCCTTAACCTTCCTTCGTAGGATATTCCCCTTAGCTCGGGGACTAGTCTTGCTGGAAACCTATGCACTGTCTCTAATTTCTTGACGTGTTTGGCCAAGTGAGAGTTCCAAACTGGTGCTGCATACTCCAATATGGGCCTGACGTACACGGTGTACAGAATCTTGAACAATTCCTTGCTGAGATATCGGATGCGGCAGCAGTCAGATTTGCATAGGTATGCTGCAGCAATTATCTGGGTGATATGCGCTTCAGAAGATGTGCTCGGTATTATACTCGAAGATCATTTTCCTTGAGTGAAGGTTTGCAGTGTGTGTGTGTGTGTGTGTGTGTGTGTACTCACTCACCTATTTATGGTTTCAATGGTCGATTCATAGCTCCTGGCCCCGCCTCTTCACTGATTGCTACTGGGTCCTCTTTCTTACTGCTCCATGAGCTTTATAAAACCTCATCTTAAAACTGTGTATGGTTCCTGCCTGCACTACGTCACTTTCTAGGCCATTCCACTTCCTGATAACACTATAACTGAAGAAATACTTCCTAACGTCCCTTTTGACTCAAAAGGAGTCTTCAGCTTCTAACTGTGACCCCTTGTTTCTGTGTCCCATCTCTGGACCATCCTGTCTTTGTCCACCTTGTCAATTCCTCGAGGTATTTTATATATCGTTATCATGTCTCCCCTGACCCTGCTGTCCTCCAATGTCGTCAGGCCGATTTCCCTTAACCTTTCTTCGTAGGACAATCCCCTTTCCAGCAAGCGTGCCTGAGTGTGCTAGACAGGAGTGAATGGAGGCGAATGGTATTTGGGACCTGACGAGCTGTTGGAGTGTGAGCAGGGTAATATTTAGTGAAGGGATTCAGGGAAACCTGTTATTTTTATATAGCCGGATTTGAGTCCTGGAAATGGGAAGTACAATGTCTGCACTTTAAAGGAGGAGTTTGTGATATTTGCAGATTGGTGGGATGTGTAATAGGACGGTATATATATAATTGGGGCCCTGATATTGTTTAAACTATTTCTGGTCACTTTTTATATTGTATCTTTATATATACTTCTAAATTGTTGTGTTCTGAGCACCTCTGCAAAAACAGTGGTGTGAGTGAGATGAACGGTTATGATATTATTAAAGTTTAACCTGCGTAGGTACAAATTTGCCAGTAAGAGCAAAGTTAGAAACCTGTGCTATTCCTGGCTATTACTTGCTATTACTCTTTTGATCAGCTTCAAATTCTTAGCGATGATGTTTTTCTTGATGGAAAGTTGATCTTGTTATTGACTCATTATGGTAAACAGATTGTGATAATGATTTCCAGTCAATGTGAGAATGTCTCTTGTGATCACCTTCACAACTTTAACACTGATGAATTTGATGAGAAGGATGATTCCTGCATTAACTGCCTGTCAACCTGTAAAACTCAACAAAAAAATTAGTTAAGTTAAAAATAGAATCTGTGTCTGGAGAACGCCTCTTATGGTCAGCCTTAAAATTTTTAATATATGCACATATAACCCGCAGATAGATGAGAGGAGCTAACGACGACGTTTTGGTCGTATTTGTGTATTGTTCCAGTCAAGGTATTGTGCCTTTTTGTACAATTTTAGTACCAGTGTTTTGTTCCCAGGAAGGTTCACATTTTCTTTGTGACATTGATTTTCTTTTAAGACCAAGTGAATGTCTTCTCTTATTGTCTTCCAACTTTATCTCTGGTGTATCTTAGAGGTGAGTCTGGTCAGTTGGACTTTGTGTCTGGTCAAATGGACTTTGTGTCTGGCCAGATGAACTTTGAGTCTGGTCAGATGGACTTTGTGTCTGGCCAGATGAACTTTGAGTCTGGTCAGTTGGACTTTGTGTCTGGTCAGATGGACTTTGTGTCTGGCCAGATGAACTTTGAGTCTGGTCAGATGGACTTTGAGTCTGGTCAGATGGATTTTGGGCTGTTTACCTACCAACTTGCCAATTTAATAATGTTGATAATATAATTACATGGGTAATATAATTAGATCTGCTGGAGAATGGCTCTTCCGGTCAGTTACAAACTTTCGACATAAATTTACGACATAAATTTTCGAATTTTGTAAAAAAAAAGTTGTTTGGGTTATCACAGTCTTCAGAACAACTAACAAAGTAAACTATTAACATGAAATTTAAACAAAACTTTAAAATATTTAAAACCTTCACCACCTATTTTTTAGGCCGTTTAACAGATACTAATTTTTATTCTAAAACCTTAAACAAATAATAAATATTAAACTGAATTTAATATGTTAGAGCCATGGTTTACTGTGTGTCTTCTAAAAGATGGACAATTAGAGTCTTATCAAAACTCTATTATTGGTTTCCTCGATATAGACAGAAGAACCTCCCTCAGAGTTTGTTAAGAAAACACTCTGAACAATGTTTTTAAACACTCTGAACACTGTTATTTAAACACTCTGAACACTGATATTTAAATACTCTGAACACTGATTTTTAAACACTCTGAACAATGTTTTTAAGCACTTTTGAACACTGTTTATTAAACACTGTTAAAGTCTCACAACTCTATGGGAATCATCGTCTGTATCCTGCACGCGCACGTACACACATGTAAACGCGCTTGCGCACATACACATACACACACACACACACACATACACATACACATTGGGAGTGAACCTAGTAGCGACAAGCAAAGAGGTGGGGCTAGGAGCTGTAACTCGGCCCCTGCAACCACACACACATGCACGTATATACACACACACAAACATGCAATAAGATCACAATAAACACATCCTAGATAATGTGAGAAGTCACAAAAGCCCTTGAAATTTCACTATTTTTCACAGTGGTTGTTGTACACATGCACATATATACTTGCATTACATATGCATACGTTTATGAATACATAAACATATGCTTAGAGATCTCCAGTGAATACTAGAAAGGACTGCCCTTCTAGCATCCAGCCTGTTACTGGGTTTTCGTAACAATTAGTCAGTATCCTTGTCCAATTATCCATTAGAATTCAGTATGATTCAATAGTGCTTCAGGATTACAACTGGTAGGCTACTAACTAGAGAAATTAAAATTTAATAAATTTATTAAGTTGTCTAGGCGTATATCAAATTAAATTAATCACAGTAATCAACAAAATAAGAATAATCACTTCTCTCGTGTACAGTATTATTGTGCTGAAAGCACATATAACATTTATAAGTCTAAAGTACCGTCTGGTACATTAACATTTAATAAGATATTACAAATATGTACAAGTAAGTTTGTGTGTATGTGTGTAAGTGCTCTAAGTAGTTCGCTATGTCTCACGACTCGACTAGACTTAAACAAGTGACTGACAAAGTCCTCCAATAAACTAACTTCTTGACCAACTGGCAATCAGAACAGTCTGCTTGAACAATAAAAAGAATGCTAAGCCCAATAACAATATAACAAGCAACTGCGACACAGAATCAGGAACAAGGAGATAATATAACGGCACTAAGTAGGGACCATCAGCAGATCCTCCACAAAAGTCACAAAACTCCCATACTACTGAATCTAAGTTCAGCATAAGAAAATCCCTGACTGTGACAGTACACAGATACCAGTACAAGTCAGAAGCTACAGCTCAGGACCTGAGTTGCTCAGAGTGTCTTTGCGACACACAATCTCAGTACAACGTCGAAAATCACTAAGTCTATACAATGTTCTGTGAACAGATTTCTACAGAACTAACAAGAATAATAAGAGACGATCTTCCAACAAGGGAGATTTAGGCACTTGTCAAGAATACGTCCAACCACCAAGCGAGTCTAGACCAGACTGAATACTTCAGGCGAGGTGAGGACACCCCCTCCCCCCTCGATCACGTGATAGCTCCGTGGGTCGCTGCCCAGCAAGAAGCCGGCAGGGAAACGAGCAAAGAGCGATAATTACAGTAGTTAGACAATCAAGACTTGAATTGAGCACATAATATGTTACATCCTACCTAACAACATAACTAAGTCAAATAATAATATAAAGCAATATATTTACGATTTGGCTATTATCGCAAATATAAGCAGTATAAAATTATATGAAAAGATAATAATTATATATATACATAATAATCATTGCACCCCATTCAGGGGTTGCAACAATATCAACGTTAAAAACTAAAACCATAACCACCTCCGCAACAAGCACAGCACTAACAACAACAGAAACCATCATAAACCAGACCCGGCTAACCTCTCAGGCTCGCTGCTAGATTCTTCCCGGAAAGTCACTCATAGTCTCAAGTTAATTTAGAGGTGCGGTATGTGGACCGTCTGTTAGAGATGAAATACGGACGAGTTCTCCATCTGTCCAGGGAGGCTGCAGTCCTCCAGTGTACACTGTGTATAGCGATCCCTCGAAAATGTGCGAACCTGAGGGGAAAAGACAGATTGTTTCACTCCTTGCTGTGGTTGCTAGTTTTTTTGTTTTTGCTGCGATCTTTTCCAGGGTCGGGAAGTGCGTGGTATGTTGTGTGTTGTGGTGGTGTGTTCTCTGTGTTGTGTGTTGTGGTGGTGTGTTCTCTGTGTTGTGTGTTGTGGTATCTTGTGGTGGTGTTCTATGTTGTGGTGGTGTGTTCTCTGTGTTGTGTGTTGTGGTATCTTGTGGTGGTGTTCTATGTTGTGTGTTGTGCTGTGTGTTGCGCTGTGTCTTGTGATGTGTTGTATGGTGTGTTGTAGTGGTATATTGTGGTGTGTTGTGTGTTGTGGTATGTGTTGTGAAGTGTAGTGAGTTGTGGAGTATAGTGTGTTGTGTTATGTGTCGTGGTATGTAGTGTGTTGTGGTTTATGTTGTGTATAGTAGTGCTGTGATGTGTTTGTATTGTGGTGTAGTGGTTGTGTGGTGGTGTGGTGGTGGTGTGGTGGTGGTGTGGTGGTGGTGTGGTGGTGGTGTGGTGGTGGTGTGGTGGTGGTGTGGTGGTGGTGTGGTGGTGGTGTGGTGGTGGTGTGGTGGTGGTGTGGTGGTGGTGGTGTGGTGGTGGTGTGGTGGTGGTGTAGTGGTGTGGTGGTGGTGTGGTGGTGGTGTGGTGGTGGTGTGGTGGTGGTGTGGTGGTGTAGTGGTGGTGTGGTGGTGGTGTGGTGGTGTTGAGGTGGTGGTGTGGTGGTGGTGTGGTGGTGGATACCCTCATCATCTTATTCTTATCTATGTTCACTTTCAACTTTCTACCTTTGCATACGGTCCACTAACCTTTGCAACTTTCTTCAGAATCCCCCATTAGCACAGTATCATCAGCAAAAAGCAGCTGTCAGCTCCCATTTTGTATTTGATTCCCCATAATTTAATTTCACCCCTCTCTCCTACACCCTACCTTTTACTTCTTTTGCAACTCCATCTAAAATGTATTAAACAACCATGGTGACATTACACATCCCCGTCTAAAACCTATTTTTACTGGGAAGTAATCTCCCTCTCTTCTACACACCCTAACCTGAGCCTCACAGTCCCCATAAAAACTCTTTACAGTATTTAGTAACTTACCACCTATTTCATACATTTGCAACATCTGCCACATCGCTCCCCTATCCACTATAACATGCCTTCTCTAAATCCGTAAATGCAATGAAAACTTACCTACCTTTATCTAAATACTGTTCACATATATGCTTGATCTACACATCCCCTACCCACTCTAAAGCCTCCTTGCTAATCTGCAATCCTACTCTCTGTATTACCTATAATTCTTTCAGTTTTTAACCCTACCGTACACTTTACCTGGTATACTCAGTAAACTTATTCCCCTATAATTTATACAATCTCTTTTGTTCCCATTCCCTTTATATAAAGGAACTATACACGCTCTTTGCCAATCCTTAGGTTAATTCCCCTCTTTCATACGTTTATTATACAAAAATACCAACCACTCCAACACTGCTTTTAACATTTCTGTCATGATCCCGTCAGTTCCACCTGCTTTACCCCCCTTCATTCTACGTAATGTCTCGCGCACCTCCCCCACACTCACAGCCTGCTCTTCTTCACTCCTGAAAGATGTCATACCTCCCTGGCCAGAGCATGAAATTACCGCCTCCCTTTCTTCATCGAAATTTAAAAGTTCCTCAAAATATTCCCGTCATCTACCCAATACCTCCAGTTCCCCATCTACTAACTCCCTTACTCTGTTATTAACTGACAAATCCAGTCCTTTCCTAGGCTTTCTTAACTTGTTTATCACACTCCAAGTTTTTTTTCTTATTTACAGCAAAATTTCTTGACAGTGCCTCTCCCACTATCATCTGCTCTCCTTTTGCACTCTCTCACCACTCTCTTCACCTTTCCTTTACTTTCTATATATTCTGCTCTTCTCATGACAATACTGCTTTGTAAAAATCTCACGTACGTTACCCTTTTCTCTTTTATCACACCCTTTGCTTCATCATTCCACTAATCACTCCTCTTTCCTCCTGCACCAACCCTCCTATAACCACAAACTTCTGCCCCACATTCTAATTCTGCATTTTTAAAACTATCCCAACCCTCTTCTACCCCTTCCCCCCACTACTCATACTTGCACTAGTCCACCTTTCTGTCAATAGCTGCTTATATCTCACCCTAACTTCCTCCTTCAGTTTATACACTTTCACCTCTCTCTTACCTGCTGTTGCCGTTTTCCTTTTGTCCCATCTGCCTCTTACTCTAACTGTAGCTATAACCAAATAATGATGCGATATATCAGTTGCCCCTCTATAAACATGTACATCCCGAAGCCTACCCATCAATCTTTTATCCACCAATACATAATCTAACAAAGTACTTTCATTACCTGCGACATCATACCTTGTATACTCATTTATCACTTTTTTTCATAAAATATGTATTATTTATTACCAAACCTCTTTCTACACATAGCTCAATTAAAGACTCCCCATTTTCATTTACCCCTGGCACCCCAAATTTACGTACTACTAACTCTACAACATTTTTACCCACTTTAACATTGTGATCCCCAACCACAAGTACTCTCACACTTGGTTCAAAACTCCCCACGCACTCATTCAACATTTCCCAAAATCTGTCTCTCTCCTCTACACTTCTCTCTTCTCTAGGTGCATAAACACTTACTATAACCCACTTTTCACATCCAACCCTTATTTTACACCACATAATCCTTGAATTTATACATTTATATTTCCTTTTTACCTGCCATAACTTATCTTTCAACATTATTGCTACTCCTTCTTTAGCTCTAACTCTGTTTCAAACCCATGACCTAATCCCATTTATTTCTCCCCACTGAAACTTTCCTACCCCTTTCAGCTTTGTTTCACTAAAAGCCAGGGCATCCAGCTTCTCATTTATAACATCCACAATCATCTCTTATCATTTGCACAACATCCACGCACATTCAAACATCCCAATTTAACGGTTTTCTTCTCTTTCTTTTTAGTAATCCATACAGGAAAAGGGGTTACTAGCCCATTGTTCCCGGCATTTTAGTTGACTTTTACAACACGCCCGGCTTACAGAGGAAAGATTCTTATTCCACTTCCCCATGGATATAAAAGGAATAGCAATAAGAACAAGAACTATTATGTTAAAATCAAAGAAATTTCAGATAAGTGTGTATACATAAACGTGTACATGTATGTGTAGTGTGACACTTAAATATATTATATTAATATATTAATGAGGGTGAAAGTATTGAATGATGGTGAAAGTCACCCTGCCTTACTGGGAAATGAACGAAGTGATATATATATATATATATATATATATATATATATATATATATATATATATATATATATATATATATATATATATATATATATATATATATATATCTGTTTTTTTTTTTTTTTTTTTTTTTTTATCACACCGGCCGATTCCCACCAAGGCAGGGTGGCCCGAAAAAGAAAAACTTTCACCATCATTCACTCCATCACTGTCTTGCCAGAAGGGTGCTTTACACTACAGTTTTTAAACTGCAACATTAACACCCCTCCTTCAGAGTGCAGGCACTGTACTTCCCATCTCCAGGACTCAAGTCCGGCCTGCCGGTTTCCCTGAATCCCTTCATAAATGTTACTTTGCTCACACTCCAACAGCACGTCAAGTATTAAAAACCATTTGTCTCCATTCACTCCTATCAAACACGCTCAAGCATGCCTGCTGGAAGTCCAAGCCCCTCGCACACAAAACCTCCTTTACCCCCTCCCTCCAACCCTTCCTTGGCCGACCCCTACCCCGCCTTCCTTCCACTACAGACTGATACACTCTTGAAGTCATTCTGTTTCGCTCCATTCTCTCTACATGTCCGAACCACCTCAACAACCCTTCCTCAGCCCTCTGGACAACAGTTTTGGTAATCCCGCACCTCCTCCTAACTTCCAAACTACGAATTCTCTGCATTATATTCACACCACACATTGCCCTCAGACATGACATCTCCACTGCCTCCAGCCTTCTCCTCGCTGCAACATTCATCACCCACGCTTCACACCCATATAAGAGCGTTGGTAAAACTATACTCTCATACATTCCCCTCTTTGCCTCCAAGGACAAAGTTCTTTGTCTCCACAGACTCCTAAGTGCACCACTCACTCTTTTTCCCTCATCAATTCTATGATTCACCTCATCTTTCATAGACCCATCCGCTGACACGTCCACTCCCAAATATCTGAATACGTTCACCTCCTCCATACTCTCTCCCTCCAATCTGATATTCAATCTTTCATCACCTAATCTTTTTGTTATCCTCATAACCTTACTCTTTCCTGTATTCACCTTTAATTTTCTTCTTTTGCACACCCTACCAAATTCATCCACCAATCTCTGCAACTTCTCTTCAGAATCTCCCAAGAGCACAGTGTCATCAGCAAAGAGCAGCTGTGACAACTCCCACTTTGTGTGTGATTCTTTATCTTTTAACTCCACGCCTCTTGCCAAGACCCTCGCATTTACTTCTCTTACAACCCCATCTATAAATATATTAAACAACCACGGTGACATCACACATCCTTGTCTAAGGCCTACTTTTACTGGGAAAAAATTTCCCTCTTTCCTACATACTCTAACTTGAGCCTCACTATCCTCGTAAAAACTCTTCACTGCTTTCAGTAACCTACCTCCTACACCATACACTTGCAACATCTGCCACATTGCCCCCCTATCCACCCTGTCATACGCCTTTTCCAAATCCATAAATGCCACAAAGACCTCTTTAGCCTTATCTAAATACTGTTCACTTATATGTTTCACTGTAAACACCTGGTCCACACACCCCCTACCTTTCCTAAAGCCTCCTTGTTCATCTGCTATCCTATTCTCCGTCTTACTCTTAATTCTTTCAATTATAACTCTACCATACACTTTACCAGGTACACTCAACAGACTTATCCCCCTATAATTTTTGCACTCTCTTTTATCCCCTTTGCCTTTATACAAAGGAACTATGCATGCTCTCTGCCAATCCCTAGGTACCTTACCCTCTTCCATACATTTATTAAACAATTGCACCAACCACTCCAAAACTATATCCCCACCTGCTTTTAACATTTCTATCTTTATCCCATCAATCCCGGCTGCCTTACCCCCTTTCATTTTACCTACTGCCTCACGAACTTCCCCCACACTCACAACTGGCTCTTCCTCACTCCTACAAGATGTTATTCCTCCTTGCCCTATACACGAAATCACAGCTTCCCTATCTTCATCAACATTTAACAATTCCTCAAAATATTCCTTCCATCTTCCCAATACCTCTAACTCTCCATTTAATAACTCTCCTCTCCTATTTTTAACTGACAAATCCATTTGTTCTCTAGGCTTTCTTAACTTGTTAATCTCACTCCAAAACTTTTTCTTATTTTCAACAAAATTTGTTGATAACATCTCACCCACTCTCTCATTTGCTCTCTTTTTACATTGCTTCACCACTCTCTTAACCTCTCTCTTTTTCTCCATATACTCTTCCCTCCTTGCATCACTTCTACTTTGTAAAAACTTCTCATATGCTAACTTTTTCTCCCTTACTACTCTCTTTACATCATCATTCCACCAATCGCTCCTCTTCCCTCCTGCACCCACTTTCCTGTAACCACAAACTTCTGCTGAAGACTCTAACACTACATTTTTAAACCTACCCCATACCTCTTCGACCCCATTGCCTATGCTCTCATTAGCCCATCTATCCTCCAATAGCTGTTTATATCTTACCCTAACTGCCTCCTCTTTTAGTTTATAAACCTTCACCTCTCTCTTCCCTGATGCTTCTATATATATATATATATATATATATATATATATATATATATATATATATATATATATATATATATATATATATATATATATATATATATATATATATATATATGTCGCGCCGAATATGTAAAACTGGTCAATTAGCAAGAACTCATTTAAAATTATGTCCTTTCTAAAATTTTCTCTTATACCTTTAAAGATATAGATTTTTCATTATTGTTAATGTAAAAAATTTTAATTTTTCTCCAAAAGAATCTTAGAAAACTTACCTAACCTTATTATAACAAGAACAATTTATTTTAGCCTAATCCAACTAAATATATTTTACATTTGTTTACAATAATTTAATACTAAACAAGCAGAGTGAAATATATATTTTTCTTTAGGTTCAGAATGATTTTGGCGAAATTATTGCATACACAAATTTTCGCTTGTCCTATATGGCTAGATGAACGTTGCTATTTAAGCCAAGATAGCAAGTTCTGCCTATTCGGCATGACATATATATATATATATATATATATATATATATATATATATATATATATATATATATATATATATATATATATATATATATATATATATATATATATATATATATATATATATATATATATATATATATATATATATATATATATATATGTGTGTGTGTGTGTGTGTGTGTGTGTGTATGTATGTATGTGTGTGTGTGTATCATTTCCACAGGGCTCAGCAGGAGGTTTCACCGGTTTAAGGCCATAACACTTAAAACAAATGCTCAGTCCAGAACTTTGTGAAGTTCCAGAGAGGTTGCTGTCTGAACTCACCAAATTTTCCAATGTGTGCCTGGCTGGCAGTGTCCCAGAGGCCATGAGACCTCTGTTCTTTGGTGTCTCACTGTGTGCCCTCCAGAAAAAGGATGGAGGAGTCAGGCCCATTGCAGTGGGAAACACCCTTCGGCGCCTAGTCACCAAGGCTGCAGTAAGAATGGTGAGACAAGAGGTTTCTGCAATGTTGAAACCAACTTAGTTCGGTTTTGGTGGTCAACAAAGCTGTGAAGCAGCTGCCCACGCAGCACGAGTATTTATCAACATGTCCGATGAAAGAGCCTTGATAAAATTAGACTTTCCCAGTGCGTTCAACTTAGAAGGAATGCTGCTCTCCAAGCAGTTTCTAGACACTTCCCTTCCATCTATCCTTTCATTGAGTCGTGTTATAGTGTGACTTCTAAACTATTGTTTGGGGACCATGATATTGACTCGTGTGAGGGTGTGCAACAGGGGTACCCTCTCGCCCCCTTTCTCTCCTGTCTGATCATCAAGGAAGTCACAGAAGCGTTCTCCACTGAGCTCAATATCTGGTTCTTGGATGATGGTATCCTAACTGGCACTACAGAATCTTTCCTAGAGGACATCAGAAAAATTAAAGACATGGGAGAGAGTCGGGGCCTATCTTTAAACCCAGAATATTACTGTTGTTTTAGCAGGAGCACGAGCCATGGATCCAGCCAACAGCACTCTCCTTGGTGCTCCTCTTGGGCCCAATGCCATCGATCTGTTCCTAGAAAAATAACCTCAGACCTCAGGACGATGGAAGGCAGGATGAAAGACATCGATACATGTGATGTCTTCTACCTACCTACCAAAGCTTACCTACTTCCTGAGATGCTCCCCAGCCTTCAGCAGCCCGAATTTCGAGGAATATGACTCTCTCGTTAAGACCATGCTAGAGAGAGTATTGAACCTTTCCTTCGAAGATGGACAGTGGTTGCAAGTCTCACTTCTAGTCAAGCTTGGGGGGCGGGGAGTACTCAAATCCTCCCAGATTGCCCCGACAGCTTTCCTATCCTTTTCCATAGCATTAAATGAGTTAATAAAACAAATTCTTCAGGACAACCTCAGTGACTCAGCAGGAATACAGGACCCCAGCTACGCCAGTGAAATCATTGAATGGGAGACTCTTACTGCTCCAGTATCAAAACCTAGTGCAGCACTGGGATGACCCCATCGCTGAAAAGGTGCTTGACAACATGCTTAGGGCTGTAACATCGCACGTCTCCAAGCTGCTAGTGTACTTTTTAAGTGCGCTTTGTGCACTTAAAAAGAAGGATGGAGGAATTAGGCCTACTGCCGTATGCAACACTTTTCGTCGCCTCGTTACCGAAGCTGCTGTCCGAAGCATTCGCACAGAGGCAGCCATGATGCTTCAACCAAACCAACTTGGTTTTGGGGTCTCTCAAGGAAGTGAAGCAGCGGTTCATGCAACAAGGGCCTGAGGACAATGCAGTGGTAAAATTAGATTTCAAGAATGCATTTAATCTCCTGAAAAGAGATGTGGTATTAGCAGCGGAACATGTACATTTCCCTGGTCTCTTCCTCTTTGTTTCAGCTGGATATAGCAAGGAATCAATTCTCCTGTTTAGAGAGCATGAAATCACATCATCAAAGGGTGTCCAGCAAGGGGATCCTCTCACACCATTTCTCTTCTGTATAGCAGTTAGGGAAATCACAATCAGACTGACCAGTGAGCTAAACATCTGGTTCCTGGATTATGGCACCTCTTAGGTGATCTTACACAAGTGATGACACGGGGACAGGAAATGGGTCTCATCCTTAATCCATCCAAATGTGAAATCATCTCAGTTAGTCAGCAAGTGATAAATGCAGGAGATTCAAACTGCCAGGAGCATCAGTCATTGCCCCTACAAATAGCGTCTTGCTTGGAGCACCTCTGGGAAGTAGTAGTGTTCTTATTTGTGTTCATTCCTCGGAGCTAACAGTTCAAAAAATACGTAAAGAGTAACAACATTAATGCACTCACAAGAGTTAACTTTAAAACGACTAAATGTATTTCAGTCGCTGCGAGATCCTAGAAAGGTATCCCCAGTCACCTCTACTTTACTGTTCTTCGGTGTTACTGTATTGTTCTTCTGTGTTACAGTAATGTTCTTCTGTGTTACTGTACTGTTCTTCTCTGTAACTGTACTGTTCTTCTCTGTTACTGCACTGTACTTCTGTGTTACTGTACTGGTCTTCTTTGTTACTGTACTGGTCTTCTGTGTTACTGTACTGGTCTTCTGTGTTACTGTACTGTACTTCTGTGTTACTGTGCTGGTCTTGAGTGTTACTGTACTGTACTTCTGTGTTACTGTACTGGTCTTGTGTGTTACTGTACTGGTCTTGTGTGTTACTGTACTGGTCTTCTGTGTTACTGTACTGGTCTTCTGTGTTACTGTACTGGTCTTGTGTGTTACTATACTGGTCTTGAGTGTTACTGTACTGTACTTCTGTGTTACTGTACTGGTCTTGTGTGTTACTGTACTGGTCTTCTGTGTTACTGTACTGTACTTCTGTGTTACTGTGCTGGTCTTGAGTGTTATTGTACTGTACTTCTGTGTTACTGTACTGGTCTTGTGTGTTACTGTACTGGTCTTGTGTTACTGTACTGGTCTTCTGTGTTACTGTACTGAACTTCTGTGTTGCTGTACTGGTCTTATGTGTTACTGTACTGGTCTTCTGTGTTACTGTACTGAACTTCTCTGTTACTGTACTGGTCTTATGAGTTACTGTACTGGTCTTGAGTGTTACTGTACTGTACTTCTGTGTTACAGTACTGGTCTTGTGTTACTGTACTGTACTTCTGTGTTACAGTACTGGTCTTGTGTGTTACTGTACTGGTCTTCTGTGTTACTGTACTGTGTTGCAGCAATGTTATTTTGATTTACATCTCTTTTATTATATTCTTTTTTGTGTTTTGTGTTATTGTACCATTTTATGTGTTACTATGCTGTTTTTTATGCCACGATCATTTTTTTTTCTCGATTTACTGTTTTATTTGTTTCTACAATGTTGTGTGTGGCACTATAATGTTTTATGTGTTATTATACTCTTTTATGTGTTACTATATTGTTTGATGTGTTACTATACTGTTTTATATGTTACTATCGTATTTTATGTGTCGCTGTACTGTTTAATGTGTTACTGTACTGCTTTTTTGTTACTGTGCTGTTCTTACATGTTGCTGTACTTGTGTTTTATATTAGTGTACTTATTTTAAGTTACTGTAGTGTTCTTGATTGTTAATTGTCTTTTGGCACCGACATATTGTGGTAAAGGTCACCTGTATCATGAACGTTACTTAAGTGTTGTTTTCCACTGTACTGTTATTGTGTTTTGCTGTACCGATTTTGTGTATGTCTTTACCGTTCTTGTATGTTGACATGCTGGCTGTATCCTTGACATAAACTAAAGGTTCTACTCTGCTATATATACCAAACACTTCAAACTTTTTCACTGCGTCTTACACAACAATGTCTCCCACACTAACATTCATGTCTCTTGCATCATTCAACATTCCCAACACATTCACTTAACATTTCCCAGAATTCCTTTTTCTTATCTGAATATTTCTGACATTCAAAATACTTATCCAAATAAACCTATCCACAATACTCACCAAAAATCAGTAGCTCTCAGGTAATATAGACGACCATCATGATAGTCTCGATCTGTCCACCAAAACTATTTCGATAGTCATTCCTGCAACCTGGCTAGTTTCTCACTGTTCTTGTCTCCAGTAAGTTTTTTTTTTTTTCAATGATTTCTTGCTCTAATATACGTTTGAAACCTTGGTAAAGTAAGTTTTGTTATTTGCATAAAGGATTTATTTTGTTTTTTTAACTGTAGTTAAATAATGTTCTTCAAAAATATATTTTACAATTCTGTCTAACACTAGCACAGACTGGTACCTAAGTTACACTTGTGTAGATATATGAGACTAATTATTTTAGTTATTCTTGTCTGTTTACAAGCAATTTAATGAAGTGACATGTTGTAACTTATTATGCAGACGTAACTTTTGTACAATGCTTCAGTAACTACAACAGCTTTCATGTTGCCTCTAAACAATTGTTAGGTCACTATGGTTCAGTAGCTACAGTAATTTCAGAGGTATTCTTCCAACATTGAAAGTCATTATACGTTATACATTCAATAAATAGTTTAGTATTAAGAATTGCTTCCCAACTACGTTAGTCACTATACTTACAATCTTCAACAGATTCAAAAACATAATTATGTAACCTTTCAATAAATACATGTTACAGTATTTAAAAGACCTTCATAATGAGATGAGTCTTTAATGACAGAAAAATCACTGACCATCACTAACAAAACAAAAACTCTCGAAAAAAATTACCAATTCGAGAGACCTGATAAAGTAACAAAAGTAATTTAGCCAGAGCATGTAAGAGCCTGACCTAGACGTCTCCTTGTTAATATCTCTGATAAACTTCCATCAACGAATATCATCTAATGCATAAAGTATTGATTTAGAATGCAACATCGAAAATCATACCAACCTTAATGTTTAAGTTGCAGAAGAATCAATGAAACGAATAAATGCAGAAAATATTTCTTTGCAAATAGAGTACTTGAATAGGAAGTTGTAAGTGCAATAATTACTGTGAACTTTAAGGTTCCTTCCCTTGTGAGCCTCGTCATAGGTATCACCTATGCTAAGGTTCCTTCCCTTGTGAGCCTCGTTATAGGTATCACCTATGCTAAGGTTCCTTCCCCTGTGAGCCTCGTCATAGGTATCATCTACGTTAAGGTTCCTTCCCTTGTGAGCCTCGTCATAGATATCACCTAAGTTAAGGTTCCTTCCCTTGTGAGCCTCATCATAGGTATCCCTATGTTAATTAATGTTCCTTCCCTTGTGTGCCTCGTCATAGGTACCCTCTATGTTAAGGTTCCTTCCCTTGTGAGCCTCGTCATACGTATCCCCTATGTGAAGGTTCCTTCCCTTGTGAGCCTCGTCATACGTATCCCCTATGTGAAGGTTCCTTCCCTTGTGAGCCTCGTTAAACGTATCCCATACATATTCCATCCCTTGTGAGCCTCGTCATAGATATCCCCTATGATAAGGTTCCTTCCCTTGTGTACCTCGTCATAGGTATCCCTATGTTAAGGTTCCTTCCATTGTGAGCCTCGTCATAGGTATCCCCTATGTTAAGGTTCCTCCCCTTGTGAGCCTCGTCATAGATATCCCATATGTTAAGGTTCATCCCCTTGCGAGCCTCGTCATAGGTATCGCCTACGTTAAGGATCCTTCCCTTGTGAGCCTCGTCATAGGTATTCCATATATTAAGGTTCCTTCCCTGTGAGCCTCGTGATAGGTATCCCCTATATTAAGGTTTCTTCCATTTGAGCCTCGTAATAGGTATCCCTATGTTAAGGTTGCTTCCCTTGTGAGCCTCGTCATAGGTATTCCCTATGTTAAGGTTCCTTCCCTTGTGAGCCTCGTCATAGGTATCTCTATATTAAGGTTCCTTCCCATGTGTGCCTCGTCATAGGTATCCCCTATGTTAAGGTTTCTTCCCTTGTGTACCTCGTCATAGATATCCCCTATGTTAAGGTTTCTTCCCTCGTGAGCCTCGTGATAAGTATTCTCTATGTTAAGGTTCCTTCCCTTGTGAGAATCGTCATAGGTATCCCTATGTTAAAGTTCCTTCAATTGTGAGCCTCGTCATTGGTATCCCGTATGGTAAGGTTCCTTCCCTTTTGAGCCTCTTCATAGGTATCCATTATGTTAAGGTTCATTCCTTTGTGAGCCTCGTCTTAGGTATCAGTGTGTTAAAGTTCCTTCCATTGTGAGCCTTTTCATAGGTATCCCCTATGTAAAGGTTCCTCCCTTTGTGTGCCTCGTTATAGGTATCCCTTATGTTAAGGTTCCCTCCCTTGTGAGCTTCGTCATAGTTATCCCTTATGTTAAGGTTCCTTCCTTTGAGAGCCTCGTCATAGGTATTTCTATGTTAAAGTTCCTTCCCTTGTGAGCATCATCATAGGTATCCCCTATGTTAAGGTTGATTCCCTTGTTAGCCTTGTCATGGGTATCCCCTATGTTAAGGTTACTTCCCTTGTGAGCCTAGTCATAGGTATCCCTATGTTAAGGTTCCTTCCCTTGTGAGCCTCGTCATAAGTATCCCCTGTAAGGTTCCTTCCCTTGTGAGCCTCGTCATAGGTTTCCCTATGTTAAGGTTCCTACCCTAGTGATCCTCGTCATAGGTATCCCCTATCTTAAGGTTCCTTCTCTTGTGAGCCTCGTCATAGGTATCATCTACGTTAATTAATGTTCCTTCCCTTGTGTGCCTCGTCATAGGTATCCCCTATGTTAAGGTTCCTTCCCTTGTGAGCCTCGTCATACGTATCCCCTATGTGAAGGTTCCTTCCCTTGTGAGCCTCGTTAAACGTATCCCATATATATTCCATCCCTTGTGAGCCTCGTCATAGATATCCCCTATGATAAGGTTCCTTCCCTTCTGTACCTCGTCATAGGTATCCCTATGTTAAGGTTCCTTCCATTGTGAGCCTCGTCATAGGTATCCCCTATGTTAAGGTTCCTCCCCTTGTGAGCCTCGTCATAGATATCCCATATGTTAAGGTTCATCCCCTTGCGAGCCTCGTCATAGGTATCGCCTATGTTAAGGATCCTTCCCTTTTGAGCCTCGTCATAGGTATTCCATATATTAAGGTTCCTTCCCTTGTGAGCCTCGTGATAGGTATCCCCTATGTTAAGGTTTCTTCCATTTGAGCCTCGTAATAAGTATCCCTATGTTAAGGTTGCTTCCCTTGTGAGCCTCGTCATAGGTATCCCCTATGTTAAGGTTCCTTCCCTTGTGAGCCTCGTCATAGGTATCCCTATATTAAGGTTCCTTCCCATGTGTGCCTCGTCATAGGTATCCCCTATGTTAAGGTTTCTTCACTTGTGTACCTCGTCATAGATATCCCCTATGTTAAGGTTTCTTCCCTTGTGAGCCTCGTCATAAGTATTCTCTATGTTAAGGTTCTTTCCCTTGTGAGAATCGTCATAGGTATCCCTATGTTAAAGTTCCTTCAATTGTGAGCCTCGTCATAGGTATCCCTATGTTAAGGTTCCTTCAAATATGGGCCTCGCCATTGGTATCCCCTATGGTAAGGTTCCTTCCCCTTTGAGCCTCTTCATAGGTATCCATTATGTTAAGGTTCCTTCCTTTGCGAGCCTCGTCTTAGTTATCCCTGTGTTAAAGTTCCTTCCATTGTGAGCCTTTTCATAGGTATCCCCTATGTAAAGGTTCCTCCCCTTGTGTGCCTCGTTATAGGTATCCCCTATGTTAAGGTTTCCTCCCTTGTGAGCTTCGTCATAGTTATCCCTTATGTTAAAGTTCCTTCCTTTGTGAGCCTCGTCATAGGTATTCCTATGTTAAAGTTCCTTCCCTTGTGAGCATCATCATAGGTATCCCCTATGTTAAGGTTGATTCCCTTGTTAGCCTTGTCATGGGTATCCCCTATGTTAAGGTTACTTCCCTTGTGAGCCTAGTCATAGGTATCCCTATGTTAAAGTTCCTTCCCTTGTGAGCCTCGTCATAAGTATCCCCTGTAAGGTTCCTTCCCTTGTGAGCCTCGTCACAGGTTTCCCTATGTTAAGGTTCCTACCCTAGTGATCCTCGTCATAGGTATCCCCTATCTTAAGGTTCCTCCCCTTGTAAGCCTCGTCATAGGTTTCCGTATGTTAAGGTTCCTTCCCTTGTAAGCCTCGTCATAGGTATCACCTATGTAAAGGTACCTTCCCTTGTGACCCTCGTCATAGGTATTCCCTATGTTAAGGATCCTTCCCTTGTGAGCCTCGTCATAGAATCCCTATGTCAAGGTTTCTTCCGTTGTGAGCCTCGTCATAGGAATCCCTATGTTAAGGTTCATTCCCTTGTGAGTCTCGTCATTGGTATACCCTATGTTAAGGTTCCTTCCCTTGTGATCCTCGTCATAGGTTTCCATATGTTAAGGTTCCTTCCCTTGTGAGCCTCGTCATAGGTATCCCCTATGTAAAAGTACCTTCCCTTGTGACCCTCGTCATAGGTATTCCCTATGTTAAGGATCCTTCCCTTGTGAGGATCGTCTTAAGGATACTTCCCTTGTGAGGATCGTCATAGGTATCACCTATGTTAAGGTTCCTTCCCTTGTGAGCCTCGTCATAGGAATCCCTATGTCAAGGTTTCTTCCCTTTTGAGCCTCGTCATAGGAATCCCTATGTTAAGGTTCCTTCCCTCGTGAGCCTCGTCATACGTATCCCTATGTTAAGGTTCCTTCCCTTGTGAGTCTCGTCATAGATATTACCTATGTTAAGGTTCCCTCCCTTGTGAGCCTCGTCATAGGTATCCCTGTGTTAATTAATGTTCCTTCCCTTGTGAACCTCGTCATAGGTATCCCCTATGTTAAAGTTTCTTCCCTTTTGTGCCTCGTCATAGGTATCCCCTATGTTAAGGTTCCTTCCCTTGTGAGCCTCGTCATATGTATCCCCCATGTTAAGCTTCCTTCCTTTGTGAGCCTTGTCATAGGTATCCCTATGTTAATTAATGTTCCTTCCCTTGTGTACTTCGTCATAGGTATCCCCAATGTTTAGGTTCCTTCCCTTGTGTACCTCGTCATAGGTATCCCTATGTTAAGGTTCCTTCCATTGTGAGCCTCGTCTTAGGTATCCCCTATGTTAAGGTTCCTTCCTATGTGAGCCTCGTCATAGGTATCCCCTATGTTAAGGTTCCTTCCCTTGTGAGCCTCGTCATACGTATCCCCTATGTGAAGGTTCCTTCCCTTGTGAGCCTCGTTAAACGTATCCCATATATATTCCATCCCTTGTGAGCCTCGTCATAGATATCCCCTATGATAAGGTTCCTTCCCTTCTGTACCTCGTCATAGGTATCCCTATGTTAAGGTTCCTTCCATTGTGAGCCTCGTCATAGGTATCCCCTATGTTAAGGTTCCTCCCCTTGTGAGCCTCGTCATAGATATCCCATATGTTAAGGTTCATCCCCTTGCGAGCCTCGTCATAGGTATCGCCTATGTTAAGGATCCTTCCCTTTTGAGCCTCGTCATAGGTATTCCATATATTAAGGTTCCTTCCCTTGTGAGCCTCGTGATAGGTATCCCCTATGTTAAGGTTTCTTCCATTTGAGCCTCGTAATAAGTATCCCTATGTTAAGGTTGCTTCCCTTGTGAGCCTCGTCATAGGTATCCCCTATGTTAAGGTTCCTTCCCTTGTGAGCCTCGTCATAGGTATCCCTATATTAAGGTTCCTTCCCATGTGTGCCTCGTCATAGGTATCCCCTATGTTAAGGTTTCTTCACTTGTGTACCTCGTCATAGATATCCCCTATGTTAAGGTTTCTTCCCTTGTGAGCCTCGTCATAAGTATTCTCTATGTTAAGGTTCTTTCCCTTGTGAGAATCGTCATAGGTATCCCTATGTTAAAGTTCCTTCAATTGTGAGCCTCGTCATAGGTATCCCTATGTTAAGGTTCCTTCAAATATGGGCCTCGCCATTGGTATCCCCTATGGTAAGGTTCCTTCCCCTTTGAGCCTCTTCATAGGTATCCATTATGTTAAGGTTCCTTCCTTTGTGAGCCTCGTCTTAGGTATCCCTGTGTTAAAGTTCCTTTCATTGGGAGCCTTTTCATAGGTATCGCCTATGTTAAGGTTCCTCCCCTTGTGTGCCTCGTTATAGATATCCCCTATGTTAAGGTTCCCTCCCTTGTGAGCTTCGTCATAGGTATCCCTTATGTTAAGGTTCCTTCCTTTGTGAGCCTCGTCATAGGTATCCATATGTTAAAGTTCCTTCCCTTGTGAGCATCATCACAGGAATCCCCTATGTTAAGGTTCCTTCCCTTGTTAGCCTTGTCATGGGTATCCCCCTATGTTAAGGTTACTTCCCTTGCGAGCCTAGTCATAGGTATCCCTATGTTAAGGTTCCTTCCATTGTGAGCCTCGCCATAAGTATCCCCTGTAAGGTTCCTTCCCTTGTCAGCCTCGTCATAGGTTTCCCTATGTTAAGGTTCCTACCCTAGTGATCCTCGTCATAGGTATCCCCTATCTTAAGGTTTCTCCCCTTGTGAGCCTCGTCATAGGTTTCCGTATGTTAAGGTTCCTTCCCTTGTAAGCCTCGTCATAGGTATCACCTATGTAAAGGTACCTTCCCTTGTGACCCTCGTCATAGGTATTCCCTATGTTAAGGATCCTTCCCTTGTGAGCCTCGTCATAGAATCCCTATGTCAAGGTTTCTTCCGTTGTGAGCCTCGTCATAGGAATCCCTATGTTAAGGTTCATTCCCTTGTGAGTCTCGTCATTGGTATACCCTATGTTAAGGTTCCTTCCCTTGTGATCCTCGTCATAGGTTTCCATATGTTAAGGTTCCTTCCCTTGTGAGCCTCGTCATAGGTATCCCCTATGTAAAAGTACCTTCCCTTGTGACCCTCGTCATAGGTATTCCCTATGTTAAGGATCCTTCCCTTGTGAGGATCGTCTTAAGGATACTTCCCTTGTGAGGATCGTCATAGGTATCACCTATGTTAAGGTTCCTTCCCTTGTGAGCCTCGTCATAGGAATCCCTATGTCAAGGTTTCTTCCCTTTTGAGCCTCGTCATAGGAATCCCTATGTTAAGGTTCCTTCCCTCGTGAGCCTCGTCATACGTATCCCTATGTTAAGGTTCCTTCCCTTGTGAGTCTCGTCATAGATATTACCTATGTTAAGGTTCCCTCCCTTGTGAGCCTCGTCATAGGTATCCCTGTGTTAATTAATGTTCCTTCCCTTGTGAACCTCGTCATAGGTATCCCCTATGTTAAAGTTTCTTCCCTTTTGTGCCTCGTCATAGGTATCCCCTATGTTAAGGTTCCTTCCCTTGTGAGCCTCGTCATATGTATCCCCCATGTTAAGCTTCCTTCCTTTGTGAGCCTTGTCATAGGTATCCCTATGTTAATTAATGTTCCTTCCCTTGTGTACTTCGTCATAGGTATCCCCAATGTTTAGGTTCCTTCCCTTGTGTACCTCGTCATAGGTATCCCTATGTTAAGGTTCCTTCCATTGTGAGCCTCGTCTTAGGTATCCCCTATGTTAAGGTTCCTTCCTATGTGAGCCTCGTCATAGGTATCCCCTATGTTAAGGTTCATCCCCTTGCGAGCCTCGTCATAGATATCGCCTATATTAAAGATCCTTCCCTGGAGTTTACCTGGAGAGAGTTCCGGGGGTCAACGCCCCCGCGGCCCGGTCTGTGACCAGGCCTCCTGGTGGATCAGAGCCTGATCAACCAGGCTGTTACTGCTGGCTGCACGCAAACCAACGTACGAGCCACAGCCCGGCTGGTCAGGAACCGACTTTAGGTGCTTGTCCAGTGCCAGCTTGACGACTGCCAGGGGTCTGTTGGTAATCCCCCTTATGTATGCTGGGAGGCAGTTGAACAGTCTCGGGCCCCTGACACTTATTGTATGGTCTCTTAACGTGCTAGTGACACCCCTGCTTCTCATTGGGGGGATGTTGCATCGTCTGCCAAGTCTTTTGATTTCGTAGTGAGTGATTTTCGTGTGCAAGTTCGGTACTAGTCCCTCTAGGATTTTCCAGGTGTATATAATCATGTATCTCTCCCGCCTGCGTTCCGGGGAATACAGGTTCAGTAACCTCAAGCGCTCCCAGTAATTGAGGTGTTTTATCTCCGTTATGCGCGCCGTGAAGGTTCTCTGTACATTTTCTAGGTCAGCAATTTCACCTGCCTTGAAAGGTGCTGTTAGTGTGCAGCAATATTCCAGCCTAGATAGAACAAGTGACCTGAAGAGTGTCATAGGTATTCCCTATATTAAGGTTCCGTCCCTTGTGAGCCTCGTGATAGGTATCCCATATGTTAAGGTTTCTTCCCTTTGAGCCTCGTAATAGGTATCCCTCTGTTAAGATTGCTTCCCTTGTGAGCCTCGTCATAGGTATCCCCTATGTTAAGGTTCCTTCCCTTGTGAGCCTCGTCATAGGTATCCCTATATTAAGGTTCCTTCCCTTGTGAGCCTCGTCATAGGTATCCCTATATTAAGGTTCCTTCCCTTATCTACCTCGTCAAAGGTATCCCCTATAATAAGGTTTCTTCCCATGTGAACCTCGTCATATGCATCCCAAATTTTAAGGTTTCTTCCCATGTGTGCCTCATCATAGGTATACCCAATGTTAAGGTTTCTTCCCTTGTATACCTCGTAATAGGTATCCCTGTGTTAAGGTTCCTTCCCTTGTGTACCTTGTCATAGGTATCCCTATGTTAAGGTTTCTTCCCTTGTGAACCTCGTCATATGTATCCCAAATTTTAAGGTTTCTTCTCCCGTGTGCCTCGTCATAGGTATACCCTATGTTAAGGTTTCTTCCCTTGTGTGCCTCGTCATAGGTATCCCCTATGTTAAGGTTTCTTCCCTTTGAGCCTCGTAATAGGTATCCCTCTGTTAAGATTGCTTCCCTTGTGAGCCTCGTCATAGGTATCCCCTATGTTAAGGTTCCTTCCCTTGTGAGCCTCGTCATAGGTATCCCTATATTAAGGTTCCTTCCCTTATCTACCTCGTCAAAGGTATCCCCTATGATAAGGTTTCTTCCCATGTGAACCTCGTCATATGCATCCCAAATTTTAAGGTTTCTTCTCCCGTGTACCTTGTCATAGGTATCCCCTATGTTAAGGTTTCTTCCCTTGTGAACCACGTCATATATATCCCAAATTTTAAGGTTTCTTCTCCCGTGTGCCTCGTCATAGGTATACCCTATGTTAAGGTTTCTTCCCTTGTGTGCCTCGTCATAGGTATCCCCTATGTTAAGGTTTCTTCCATTGTGTACCTCGTAATAGGTATCCCTGTGTTAAGGTTCCTTCCTTAGTTAGCCTCTTCATAGGTCCCCCCTATGTTAAGGTTCCTTCCCTTGTGAGCCTCGTCATAGGTATCACTATGTTAAGGTTCCTTCCATTATGAGCCTCGTCAGAGGTATCCCTATGTATTATAACCCAGGATTCCAAATGGCCTTTTATCCTGGATGTAAAGGGAGCAAAATGAACACAGCATAAAAGTTTTGACTTATATTATCCTTCACCAATTTAGAACAGAAGTATGTACACTATATACTCTATGTACAGTGATAGGTATTAGTGCACTCCACGGTATGCAAGGCTGAATAGAAGCCACAAGAGAGCAGACCGTGCTTCAACCAGCTCTAGAATGGGAATGACAAGGGCAGACAGGAGAGTGGTACCCATATAACCTCTGCGATTGCCAAAACCATCTTCTTATTGGCTGGAACCTGGTTACTGATTGAAATACGGGGCCCCATCGTCAACCCTCAGTTACCTGGTTCGCTGGTTGAGGGAGCCTGTGAATGAGGGTGTGTACATGCGCCGAATAAAGGTTACGTACTCTTTGCATGCCACACTACGTTAAGGTTAATTCCTTTGTCTGCCTCGTCATAGGTATCCCCTATGTTAAGGTTCCTTCCCTTGTCTGCCTCGTCATAGGTATCCCTATGTTAGGGTTCCTTCCCTTGTGAGCCTCGTCACACGTATCTGCATGTTAAGGTTCCTTCCCTTGTGTACCTCGCCATACGCATCGCTATGTTTAGGTTCCTTCCCTTGTGTACCTCGTCATAGGTATCCCCTATGGTAAGGTTCCTTTCCCTGTGAGCCTCGTCATAGGTATCGCCTATGTTAAGGTTCTTTCCCTTGTTAGCCTCGTCTTAGGTATAGCCTATAATAAGGTTCCTTCCCTTGTGAGCCTCGTGGTAGGTATCCCCTATGTTAAGGTTTCTTCCCTTGTTTGCCTCGTCAAAGGTATCCCCAATGTTAAGGTTTCTTCCCTTGTGAACCTCGTCATAAGTATCCCATATTTTAAGGTTTCTTTCCTTGTGTGCCTCGTCATAGATATCCCCTATGTTAAGGTTTCTTCCCTTGTGTGCCTCGACATAGGTATCCCCTAGGTTAAGGTTTTTCCCCTTGTGTGCCTCGTCATAAGTATCCCCTATGTTAAGATTTCTTACGTTGTGAGCCTCGTCATAGGTACCCCTATGTTAAAGTTCCTTCCCTTGTGTGCCTCGTCATAGGTATCCCCTTTGTTACGTTTTTTCCCTTGTGAGCCTCGTCATAGGTATCCCTACGTTATGGTTCCTTCCCTTGTGAGCCTCGTCATAGATATCCCCTATGTTAAGGTTTCTTCCCTTGTGTGCCTCGACATAGGCATCCCCTATGTTAAGGTTTTTCCCCTTTTGTGCCTCGTCATTAGTATCCCCTATGTTAAGATTCCTTACATTGTGAGCCTCGTCATAGGTACCCCCTATGTTAAAGTTCCTTCCATTGTGTGCCTCGTCATAGGTATCCCCTATTTTAAGGTTACTTCCCTTGTGAGCCTAGTCATAGGTATCCCTACGTTATGGTTACTTCCATTGTGAGATTTGTCATAAGTATCCCCTATGATACGGTTACTTCCCTTGTGAGCGTCGTCATAGGTATCCCCTATGTTAATGTTCCTCCCCTTGTGTACCTCGCCATACGTATCCCTATGTTTAGGTTCCTTCCCTTGTGTACCTCGTCATAGGTATCCCCTATGTTAAGGTTCCTTTCCCTTTGAGCCTCGTCATAGGTATCGCCTACGTTCAGGTTCTTTCCCTTGGTAGCCTCGTCTTAGGTATAGCCTATAATAAGGTTCCTTCCCTTGTGAGCCTCGTGGTAGGTATCCCCCATGTTAAGGTTGCTTCCCTTGTGAGCCTCGTCATAGGTATCCCCTATGTTAAGGTTCCGTCCCTTGTGAGCCTCGCCATAGGTATTCTTATGTTAAGGTTTCTTCCCTTGAGTACCTTGTCATTGGTATCCCCTATGTTAAGGTTTCTTCCCTTGTATGCCTCGTCAAAGGTATCCCCTATGTTAAGGTTTCTTCCCTTGTGAACCTCGTCATAAGTATCCCATATTTTAAGGTTTCTTCCCTTGTGTGCCTCGTCATAGATATCCCCTATGTTAAGGTTTCTTCCCTTGTGTGCCTCGACATAGGTATCCCCTAGGTTAAGGTTTTTCCCCTTGTGTGCCTCGTCATAAGTATCCCCTATGTTAAGATTCCTTACGTTGTGAGCCTCGTCATAGGTACCCCCTATATTAAAGTTCCTTCCCTTGTGTGCCTCATCACAGGTATCCCCTTTGTAAAGTTTTTTTCCCTTGTGAGCCTCGTCATAGGTATCCCTACGTTATGGTTCCTTCCCTTGTGAGACTCGTCATAAGTATCCCCTATGATACAGTTACTTCCCTTGTGTGCCTCGACATAGGCATCCCCTATGTTAAGGTTTTTCCCCTTATGTGCCTCGTCATTAGTATCCCCTATGTTAAGATTCCTTACGTTGTGAGCCTCGTCATAGGTACCCCCTATGTTAAAGTTCCTTCCATTGTGTGCCTCGTCATAGGTATCCCCTATGTTAAGGTTACTTCCATTGTGAGTCTAGTCATAGGTATCCCTACGCTATGGTTCCTTACCTTGTGAGATTCGTCATAAGTATCACCTATGATACGGTTACTTCCCTTGTGAGCCTCATCATAGGTATCCCCTACGTCAACGTTCCTTCTCTTGTGAGCCTCGTCATAGGTATTCCTATGTTAAGGTTCCTTCCCTTGAGTACCTTGTCATTGGTACCCCCTATGTTAAGGTTTCTTCCCTTGTGTGCCTCGTCAAAGGTATCCCCTATGTTAAGGTTTCTTCCCTAATGTGCCTCGTCATAAGAATCCCCTATATTAAGATTCCGTACCTTGTGAGCCTCGTCGTAGGTATCCCCCTATGTTAAAGTTCCTTCCCTTGTGAGCCTCGTCATAGGTATACCCTATTTTAAGGTTCATTCTCTTGTGAGCCTCGTCATAAGTATCTCCTATAATTAATAACAAAAAGGCACAATACCGTGACTGGAACGATACACAAATAACCCGCACATAAAAGACAGAAGCTTACGACGACGTTTCGGTCCGACTTGGACCATTGACAAAGTCACACTAACAGAGGAGGAGCAGGACTGCTATATATAGGCAGGAAGAGGTGGAGGTAGTAGTAGTGGTAGTAGTAGTAGTAGTAGTAGTAGTACAAGAATTGTATATAATACCGACAGGATGAAATGACACACGCACAACACCCGGGCATCCTCACCGTCTCTGTAGATGCCTTCCTCTCCCACTACATTGTAAAATGCTCCAAACTTCAGAACACCCGTGACTTAACCTGAATCCTCATTTTTTCTTCTTCTTCTTCTTTTTCTTCTTCCTCTTCCCCTTTCCTCTCTCCTTTTCTCCTCTGGGTTGTCTTTCTCTCTCCTGTCTCGTGTTTCTGTTCCTTCTTTATTTTATTTCACCACTTCCTCTTTCACGCACCTCGGTGCGCTTGCTCTCCCTCTGTGGGTTTCTAGCTCTCTTGCAGTGCTCCCCTTCCTTTGTATTTGACTGGCTCGTCTTCCTTATTTCCCACTTCTACCACTACCTCTACTACTACCTCTTCTTCTTCTACTACAACTACTGATGAAATTAGACACATGTGAGGCGTCTGGTTGTCTTTGTTGTGGACGTTTCGCCATCCAGTGGCTGGCTGGATGGCGAAACGTCTACGGTGAGGATGCCCGGGTGTTGTGCGTGTGTCATTTCATCCTGTCGGTATTATATACAATTCTTGTACTACTACTACTACTACTACTACTACTACTACCACTACTACTACCTCCACCTCTTCCTGCCTATATATAGCCGTCCTGCTCCTCCTCTGTTAGTGTGACTTTGTCAATGGTCCAAGTCGGACCGAAACGTCGTCGTAAGCTTCTGTCTTTTATGTCCGGGTTATTTGTGTATCTCCTATGTTAAGGTTTCTTCCTTGTGAGCCTCGTTATAGGTATCCCCTACGTTAAGGTTCCTTCCCTTGTGAGAATCGTCATAAGTATACCTGTTAAGGTTCCTTGACTTGTAAGCCTCGTCATAGATATCCCCTATGTTAAGGTTTCTTCCCTTTTGAGCCTCGTCATAGGTATCCCCAACGTTAAGGTTCCTCCCCTTCTGTGATTCGTTATAGGTATCCCTTATGTTAAGGTTCCTTCCCTTGTCGACTTCGTCATAGGTATCCCTCATGTTAAGGTACCTTCCTTTGTGAGCCTCGTCATAGGTATCCTCTATGTTAAGGTTTCTTCCTTTGTGAGCCTCGTCACAGGTATCCCTATGTTAAATTCCCTCCCTTGTGAGCATCGTCATAGGTATCCCCAATGTTAAGGTTCCTTCCCTTTTGAGCCTTGTCATAGGTATTCCCTATGTTAAGGTTACTTCCTTTGTGAGCCTAATCATAGGTATCCCTACGTTATGGTTCCTTCCCTTGTGAGACTTGCCATAGGTATCCCCTATGATACGATTACTTCCCTTGTGAGCCTCGTCTTAGGTATCCCCTATGTTAACGTTCCTTCCCTTGTGTACCTCGTCATAGGTATCCTCTAAGTTAAGGTTCCTCCCCTTGTGTACCTCGCCATACGTATCCCCTATGTTAAGGTTCTTTTCCATGTGTACCTCGTCATAGGTATCCCTATGTTAAGGTTGTTTCCCTTGTGAGCCTCGTCATAGGTATCCCCTACGTTAAGGTTCCTTTCCTTGTGTGCCTCGTCATAGGTATTCCTATGTTAAGGGTCCTTCCCTTGTGTACCTCGTCATAGGTATTCCCTATGTTAAGGTTTCTTCCCTTGTGTGCCTCGTCATAGGTATCCCCTATGTTAAGGTTCCTTCCCATGTGAACCTCGTCATAGGTATCCCCTATGTTAAGATTCCTTCCCTTCTGAACCTCGTCATAGGTATCCCCTATGTTAATGTTGCAGTTTAAAAACCGTAGTGTAAAGCACCCTTCTGGCAAGACAGTGATGGAGTGAATGATGGTGAAAGTTTTTCTTTTTCGGGCCACCCTGCCTTGGTGGGAACAGGCCAGTGTGATAATAATAATAAATATATATATATATATATATATATATATATATATATATATATATATATATATATATATATATATATATATATATATATATATATATATATATATATATATATATATATATATATATGTACATAATATATATATAATATACATTTGATATATATATATATATATATATATATATATATATATATATATATATATATATATATATATATATATATATATATATATATATATCTATATATATATATATATATATATATATATATATATATGTATATATATAAATATATATATATATATTTATATATATATATATATATATATATATATATATATATATATATATATATATATATATATATATATATATATAAATATATATATATATGTATACATATGTATATATACATATATATATATATATATACATATATACATATACATATATATATATATATATATATATATATATATATATATATATATATATATATATATATATATATATATATATATATATATATACATATATATATATATATATATATATATATATATATATATATATATATCTATATATATATATATATATATATATATATATATATATATATATATATATATATATATATATATATATATATATATATATATATATATATACATGCAATAAGATCACAGTAAACAGGTGATTTCAAAATATGCAAAACAACCACTCTGAAAGAATAGAGAAATTCCAAGCGCTTTCGTGACTACTCACATTATCAAGGAACTATGAAAGTGAAGCATCCAAGGAAGCTATATAAGGGGTCGGCCAGCACCTCACTATCAGATCCCACAACGGTTAAACACCTGACGCGCGGCGAGCCAACTTGGATAGGTCCTTTGCAAAACTCACCCCCAAGCTATTTATTTGTCCAGTGTATTATTAAATTCTTCCCAAATTCTATTAATTATAAATGGATCTAATTTATATAAACCAAAGGAAATATTCATATTATTGTCAAAACTGCTTCGACAGGAATATAATTGAATCTTGTTTCATAAAAAGCAGTTTTGACAATAATATGAATATTTCCTTTGGTTTATATAAATTAGATCCATTTATAATTAATAGAATTTGGGAAGAATTTAATAATACACTGGACAAATAAATAGCTTGGGGGTGAGTTTTGCAAAGGACCTATCCAAGTTGGCTCGCCGCGCGTCACGTGTTTAACCGTTGTGGGATCTGATAGTGAGGTGCTTATATAGCTTATATAGCTTATATAGCTTCCTTGGATGCTTCACTTTCATAGTTCCTTGATAATGTGAGTAGTCACGAAAGCGCTTGGAATTTCTCTATTCTTTCAGAGTGGTTGTTTTGCATATATATATATATATATATATATATATATATATATATATATATATATATATATATATATATATATATATATATATATATATATATATATATATATATATATATATATATATATATATATATATATATATATATATATATATATATATTTTATTATCACACTGGCCGATTCCCACCAAGGCAGGGTGGCCCGAAAAAGAAAAACTTTCACCATCATTCACTCCATCACTGTCTTGCCGGAAGGGTGCTTTACACTACAGTTTTTAAACTGCAACATTAACACCCCTCCTTCAGAGTGCAGGCACTGTACTTCCCATCTCCAGGACTCAAGTCCGGCCTGCCTGTTTCCCTGAACCCCTTCATAAATGTTACTTTGCTCACACTCCAACAGCACGTCAAGTATTAAGAACCATTTGTCTCCATTCACTCCTATCAAACACGCTCACGCATGCCTGCTGGAAGTCCAAGCCCCTCTCACACAAAACCTCCTTTACCCCCTCTCTCCAACCTTTCCTAGGCCGACCCCTACCCCGCCTTCCTTCCACTACAGACTGATACACTCTTGAAGTCATTCTGTTTCGCTCCATTCTCTCTACATGTCCGAACCACCTCAACAACCCTTCCTCAGCCCTCTGGACGACAACAGTTTTGGTAATCCCGCACCTCCTCCTAACTTCCAAACTACGAATTCTCTGCATTATATTCACACCACACATTGCCCTCAAACATGACATCTCCACTGCCTCCAGCCTTCTCCTCGCTGCAACATTCATCACCCATGCTTCACACCCATATAAGAGCGTTGGTAAAACTATACTCTCATACATTCCCCTCTTTGCCTCCAAGGACAAACTTCTTTGTCTCCACAGACTCCTAAGTGCACCACTCACTCTTTTCCCCTCATCAATTCTATGATTCACCTCATCTTTCATAGACCCATCCGCTGACACGTCCACTCCCAAATATCTGAATACATTCACCTCCTCCATACTCTCTCCCTCCAATCTGATATTCAATCTTTCATCACCTAATCTTTTTGTTATCCTCATAACCTTACTCTTTCCTGTATTCACCTTTAATTTTCTTCTTTTGCACACCCTACCAAATTCATCCACCAATCTCTGCAACTTCTCTTCAGAATCTCCCAAGAGCACAGTGTCATCAGCAAAGAGCAGCTGTGACAACTCCCATTTTGTGTGTGATTCTTTAACTTTTAACTCCACGCCTCTTGCCAAGACCCTCGCATTTACTTCTCTTACAACCCCATCTACAAATATATTAAACAACCACGGTGACATCACACATCCTTGTCTAAGGCCTACTTTTACTGGGAAAAAATTTCCCTCTTTCCTACATACTCTAACTTGAGCCTCACTATCCTCGTAAAAACTCTTCACTGCTTTCAGTAACCTATCTCCTACACCATACACTTGCAACATCTGCCACATTGTCCCCCTATCCACCCTGTCATACGCCTTTTCCAAATCCATAAATGCCACAAAGACCTCTTTAGCCTTATCTAAATACTGTTCACTTATATGTTTCACTGTAAACACCTGGTCCACACACCCCCTACCTTTCCTAAAGCCTCCTTGTTCATCTGCTATCCTATTCTCCGTCTTACTCTTAATTCTTTCAATAATAACTCTACCATACACTTTACCAGGTATACTCAGCAGACTTATCCCCCTATAATTTTTGCACTCTCTTTTATCCCCTTTGCCTTTATACAAAGGAACTATGCATGCTCTCTGCCAATCCCTAGGTACCCATACATTTATTAAATAATTGCACCAACCACTTCAAAACTATATCCCCACCTGCTTTTAACATTTCTATCTTTATCCCATCAATCCCGGCTGCCTTACCCCCTTTCATTTTACCTACTGCCTCACGAACTTCCCCCACACTCACAACTGACTCTTCCTCACTCCTACAAGATGTTATTCCTCCTTGTCCTATACACGAAATCACAGCTTCCCTATCTTCATCAACATTTAACAATTCCTCAAAATATTCCCTCCATCTTCCCAATACCTCTAACTCTCCATTTAATAACTCTCCTCTCCTATTTTTAACTGACAAATCCATTTGTTCTCTAGGCTTTCTTAACCTGTTAATCTCATTCCAAAGCTTTTTCTTATTTTCAACAAAATTTGTTGATAACATCTCACCCACTCTCTCATTTGCTCTCTTTTTACATTGCTTCACCACTCTCTTAACCTCTCTCTTTTTCTCCATATACTCTTCCCTCCTTGCATCACTTCTACTTTGTAAAAACTTCTCATATGCTAACTTTTTTTCCCTTACTACTCACTTTACATCATCATTCCACCAATCGCTCCTCTTCCCTCCTGCACCCACTTTCCTGTAACCACAAACTTCTGCTGAACACTCTAACACTACATTTTTAAACCTACCCCATACCTCTTCGATCCCATTGCCTATGCTCTCATTAGCCCATCTATCCTCCAATAGCTGTTTATATCTTACCCTAACTGCCTCCTCTTTTAGTTTATAAACCTTCACCTCTCTCTTCCCTGATACTTCTATTCTCCTTGTATCCCATCTACCTTTTACTCTCAGTGTAGCTACAACTAGAAAGTGATCTGATATATCTGTGGCCCCTCTATAAACATGTACATCCTGAAGTCTACTCAACAGCCTTTTATCTACCAATACATAATCCAACAAACTACTGTCATTTCGCCCTACATCATATCTTGTATACTTATTTATCCTCTTTTTCTTAAAATATGTATTACCTATAACTAAACCCCTTTCTATACAAAGTTCAATCAAAGGGCTCCCATTATCATTTACACCTGGCACCCCAAACTTACCTACCACACCCTCTCTAAAAGTTTCTCCTACTTTAGCATTCAGGTCCCCTACCACAATTACTCTCTCACTTGGTTCAAAGGCTCCTATACATTCACTTAACATCTCCCAAAATCTCTCTCTCTCCTCTGCATTTCTCTCTTCTCCAGGTGCATACACGCTTATTATGACCCACTTCTCGCATCCAACCTTTACTTTAATCCACATAATTCTTGAATTTACACATTCATATTCTCTTTTCTCCTTCCATAACTGATCATTCAACATTACTGCTACCCCTTCCTTTGCTCTAACTCTCTCAGATACTCCAGATTTAATCCCATTTATTTCCCCCCACTGAAACTCCCCTACCCCCTTCAGCTTTGTTTCGCTTAGGGCCAGGACATCCAACTTCTTTTCATTCATAACATCAGCAATCATCTGTTTCTTGTCATCCGCACTACATCCACGCACATTTAAGCATCCCAGTTTTATAAAGTTTTTCTTCTTCTCTTACGGAGGAAAGATTCTTTTCCACTTCCCCATGGACAATAGAAGAAATAAAGAAGAACAAGAGCTATTTAGAAAAAGGAGAAAAACCTAGATGTATGTATATATATATATGCATGTGCGTGTCTGTGAAGTGTGACCAAAGTGTAAGTAGGAGTAGCAAGATATCCCTGTTATCTAGCGTGCTTATGAGACAGAAAAGGAAAACAGCAATCCTACCATCATGCAAAACAGTTACAGGTTTCTGTTTCACAGTCATCTGGCAGGACGGTAGTACTTCCCTGGGTGGTTGCTGTCTACCAACCTACTACCTATAATGTATATATGTATATATGTATATATATATATGTATGTATATATGTATATATATATATGTATGTATATATGTATATATATATATATATATATATGTATATATATATATATGTACATATATGCATATATATAAATATATATGCATATATGTATATATGTATATATATATATATATATATATATATATCTATATATATATATATATATATATGTATATATATATGTATGTATATATGTATATATATATATATATATATATATATATATATATATATATATATATATATATATATATATATATATATATATATATATATATATATATATATATACATATATACATATATATTTATATATATGCATATATGTACATATATATATATATATATATATATATATATATATATATATATATATATATATATATATATATATATATATATATATATATATATATATATATATATATATATATATATATATATATATATATATATATATATATATATATATGTATACATATATATATATATATATATATATATATATATATATATATATATATATATATATATATATATATATATATATATTTATATATATTACATTATATATATATATATATATATATATATATATATATATATGTGTGTGTGTGTGTATAGGATAGCAGATGAACAAGGAGGCTTTAGGAAAGGTAGGGGGTGTGTGGACCAGGTGTTTACAGTGAAACATATAAGTGAACAGTATTTAGATAAGGCTGAAGAGGTCTTTGTGTCATTTATGGATTTGGAAAAGGCGTATGACAGGGTGGATAGGGGGCAATGTGGCAGATGTTGCAGGTGTATGGTGTAGGAGGTAGGTTACTGAAAGCAGTGAAGAGTTTTTACGAGGATAGTGAGGCTCAAGTTAGAGTATGTAGGCGAGAGGGAGATTATTTCCCAGTAAAAGTAAGGCTTAGACAGGGATGTGTGATGTCACCGTGGTTGTTCAAGTGAATACTTGGTGTTGGCAAGAGGTTTGAGGTTATAAGATAAAGAATCTAATAAAAAGTGGGAGTTGTCACAGTTGCTCTTTGCTGTTGACACTGTGCTTTTGGAAGATTTTTAAGAGAAGTTGCAGGGGTTGGTGGATGAATTTGGTAGGGCATATAAAGGAAGAAAATTGAAAGTGAATATAGGAATGAGTGAAGTGATGAGGATAAAATGAAATTAGGTAACGAAAGCTTGGATATCAGACTGGAGAGAGAGTGCATGGAGGCGATGAATAAATTCATATGTAGGAGTGGACGTGTCAGCAGATGGGTCTATGAAAGATGAGGTGAATCATAAAATTAATGAGGGGAAAATGGTGAGTGGTGCACTGAGGAGTCTGTGGATACAATGAACTTTGTCTCTGGAAATATAAAGATATAAGCAGTATAATGTGATCCTTTATTGACAACGTTTCGCCCACACAATGGGTTTATCAAGTCACAAGCAAATCTACCTGGGTGAAAGGTACGTGAGTATATGTAGGATGGAGTCAGATGGAGAATGCTGCATGTCACCATCTTCCGAGTAGGGTGATAGAGTAGCTTTAAAAAGAGACTGAACATGTATATGAGTAGACCTTCTGCAGTGTTCCTCCATTCTCATGTTCTTATGTGGGATAGCGATGAAGAAGTTTCTTGGCAAGAGGTTCACCTATATTATAGCAGCCGTTGTTCTGGTTGAAGTTGTTGGATATACAGATAAGAGATGATTCCAGGATTCTTCGGTATTGAGTGTTGTCTTCACTGGCGATAAGTCTTGCGTTTCTGTAGTTGATTAAATGGTTGTGTGAATTTCGGTGTTGAACACAGGCATTCCTTGGATCGTCAGTTCTGCCTGCATACTGGTGTTCTGAAGCACGTGTTTGGATGTTTCGCTCATGTATAATTCGCTGCAGTCATTACAAGGGATTATGTATAACCCTCTAGATTATTGAAGCTTGTCCTGTCTCTTACTAGTAATGTCCTTAATGGTGGTGGCTGTGGAAGCAGACACTTGGAATAAGGTATCGGAAAAAATGTTGGAAACGTGTTTGGCAATGGAGTTGCAGTGTCTTCTCTGGGTGTGTTGAAGATGTTTAATGCCCGTCGTCTACAGTCTCTAATGAACTGACGAGGATAGTGAAGTTTAGAAAATACTTGTTCAATTAGAAAGCATTCTTCCTCAAGGAACTCATTGCAGGAAAAAGCCTATAATTACATCACGTTTAGTTTTGGTGTCGTGGTGAGAGTAGAAGTGTTGGTTGGTAGGTTTTCGATATACTTTAAAACGAAGTTCATAGTCAGCTTTGCAGAGAAGAACGATTTACCGAACGATTTTCCACTATTATTCCTGCTTCTGTCACCTGGCTCCGTTATGTTGACGACATTCTTATCATAACTCCCAGACGCTTCAACGTTCAAGCTCTCCAACCAGGCTGAGCCCTCAATCCAGCTCACACTAGAAGAAGTCGACAACACTCTTCCTTTCCTTGATGTTCTTCTCTGCAAAGCTGACCATGAACTTCGTTTTATGGAAGCAAAGAGGGGACTGTATGAGAGTATAGTTGTACCAATGCTCTAATATGGTTGTGAAGTATGGGTTGTGAATGTTGTAACAAGGAGAAGGCTGGAGGCAGTGGATAAGTGTCTGAGGGCAATGTGTGGTATGAATATAATGCAGAGATTTCGTAGTTTGGAAATTAAGAAGAGGTGGGGGATTACCAAAACTATTATCCAGAGGGTTCGGACACGTAGAGAGGTTGGAATGAAATAGAAAGACTTCGAGAGTGTATAAATCTGTAGTGGTGGGAAGGCGGGGTAGGGGGTCGGCGTACGAAAGGTTGGAGGGAGGGAATATAGGAGGTTTTGTGTGCGAGGGGCCTGGACTTCCAGCAAGCATGCATGAACGTTTTAAGTAGGAGCGAATGGAGGCAAGTTTTTAGGACTTGACGTGCTGTTGGAGCGTAAGCAAAGTAACATTTATGAAGGGAATCAGGGAAACCGGCAGGCCGGACTGGATTCCTGAAGATGGGAAGTATTGTTTCTGCACCTTCATCTGAAGGAGGGGTGTTAATGTTGCAGTTTTATAACTGTAGTGTAAACGCGCCTCTGTCAAGACAGTGATGGGGAGAATAATGGTGAAAGTGTTTCTTTTTTCGGGCCACCTTACCTTGGTGGGAAACAGCCGATGTATTAAAAATATATTTCATTAGCCCTTTGAGCCATGTATGTAAGGCCTATTTGCGGAAATTTAACTGGGTGATATGTGTGGCAATCATAATTGTTTTTTCCTGGAGAGTCAAGCCCCTGATAAGGTGCCAACTGCTCAGTTTTGAAGCCACGCTACTCTAGGAGTCAGTACTTATCAGAACAAATATTTTACAATAATTCCCTTTGGGGTTTTCTTGCTCTAACCCAAATTCCACGTCTCTATTGCTGTGACTTTAGCTACATTCATTTCTTCTGCTGTTGGTGGTAGCATATATTCTTAATTGAGAAAATTGAACCCTGTCTTTTTTTTCTGTCGGATTATAGATATTTCCACTTTTTATTTGTTTCCCGTATTCATATATTTTAATCCAAGTCTCCACCTGTGGGAATAGAGACAATATTACATCGTCTGGTGCTGTGTCGACCCTTGGGTGGGGCTGAGGTGGTAACTTCGTTTCACTAAGAAGAAAACTAAAATTAAACAGAAATATAGGAGATCCTGGGATCCCGAGTCAGACTTCGAAGTCCAGCTCTATAGCGCCGCTGCTTGGATATTGTAGTTTTTGTTGTGTTAATACTTCTCTTAGATTCGGAAAATATTTTCTTGTATTCAGTTGTAATTTTTCCATCTTTTTCATAGTGTGTTGCTCTTTCTTGTGTTTTATTGTCCAGTGTTGTCTTGTGTTGTGCTGAAAGTTATTGAAAGGTGTGATGAATGGTTTTGAACAACTACAAGTTGAAGAATTGAGACTCCTATGCAACATATGGGAATCTTTATTGAAGAAACGTTTTGCCACACAGTGGCTTCATCAGTCCTATACAAAGGAAGGTGAAAGGAGAGGAGGAGTTTGAGGTAATCAGTTCCTCAGCCTGGAATCGATGTATTCAATCTTGTAGAATGTATAGCACAGGGTCGTAGACGTGGCTTATGTACTGTAGTCAGGTGAGGCGAAACAGGAGGAGGCGAGGTCATAGTGGAATCATCCACTAGTCTAAGAAGGTCTTCGTCCAAAGGTTGGACAAGCTTTGAAGAATTCTTTTTATCAAGATCCCATGATGATGCAGTGTCTGAGAGTTGTGACGAATGGTGTTTACTAAGCTGCCTGGTGCTGTGTTGCATTTTCCTGCATAGTGTTGCTTTACGTTGCTTTGTGATATGTCATTTTTTTGTGTCGCCTTGCGTTGTGATGTGTTTTGTGGTGTTGACTTATGTTATATAGACGTTTGTCAGGTTATGTTATTATATACTGCCATATATGTTGCAGTGTGTTGTGCTATGTTGTCTTGTATTTCTCTGCTTGGTGTTGTGTACTGTATTGTACTATCTCTTGTTGCGTTTTATTGTAATGTCTTGTTTCATTTTTTCTTAATCTGATTTGTGTTTCAGTGTTTTATACTTTGTTGCTTTGTGTTCTGATGTTTTGTACCACTATATTTAGCATTGTGCTATATGTTCGTTTTGTGTTACATTGTGTAGTGTTTCTTTACACTTGACAGTTTTGCGCTGTGTTTCATGTTGCGTTATGTTGCTATTATTTGTCTTTGCGTTGTACTTTATGTTTCTTGTTCGGCGATGTATAGTGTTTTTGCCTTGTGTTGTGTTGCTATGTTCTGCGGTCCATTGTGTTGTCTTGCGTATCCTTGTGCAGTGTTGTGTTCTGTTGTTCTATATGGTGTTGTTTTATCTTTTGTTGCATAAATTTGCTTAATGTTGTGTTGCTTTGTGTCATTATGTTGGCTTATGTAAGATGCTGTTTTCCTTTGTGTTGTTATATGTTGTGTTGCTCTGTACTGTGTTATATTTTACAACCTTCTGTTGTCATACCTTCTATTTGCGTGCCTCATGATGTGTTCTCTTGAGCTGCATTGTGTTCTATTGTGTTTAGTGTTAATGTGTTGAATTGTGTTGCACTGTGCTATGTTGTTTTGTGTTGCGTTGTGCTTCTGATGCCTTGTGATGCATTTTTATTGATGCCAAGTAATGCCTTCTTTTATGTTATATTGAAATGTGTTGTGCTGCTTTGTGTTGTGTTGTGTTGTATTGTGTTATGGTGCCCTGGTACGTGTTGCATTCAGTTATATTGACTAATGTGTAATTGTGTTATGTTGCTGTAAGAAGTGATGTTAAATTGCATTGTGTTGTTTGTGCATTCAGCTTCTGCAACAACGCTTCCTGCACCTTGGAATATTACCAGCTGTCTCAGTGGCACCAGCTGTATTTTCAATATTATCAGCTGTCTCAGTGTCATAACCCGTATGTTCAGTACTACCAGCTGTCTCAGTGGCACAACCCGTATGTTCAGTACTACCAGCTGTCTCAGTGGCACAATACGTATGTTCAGTACTACCAGCTGTCTCAGTGGCACAGCCCGTATGTTCAGTATAACCAGCTGTCTCAGTGGCACAACCCGTATGTTCAGTGCTACCAGCTATCTTAGTGGCACAACCCTTATGTTCAGTACTACCAGCTGTCTCAGTGACACAACCCGTACGTTCAGTACTACCAGCTGTCTCATTGGCACAACCCGTATGTTCAGTACTACCAGCTGTCTCAGTGGCACAACCCGTATGTTCAGCACTATCAGCTGTCTCAGTGGCACAACCCACATCTTTAGTTTCACAAGATGCACCAGTGGCACCATTAGCAACTAGGAATGTTACCAGCTGCTAGTGCAGCATAGAATGTAACCAGCTGCCGCAACGACATCTTGTTCATCTTGGAATGTCACCAGCTATGTTATTATCCCCAGCTGTGTTAATGTCACCAACTGTGTTAATATTACCAGTTCTGCTTCCTGGAATGTCACCAGCTATGTTATAGTCACTAGTGCTGCTTCTTGGAATATTAGGAACTGCCTCTGGGAGTCAGCTTAAAAGAGGATCTGATGAAAGAAAACAGCTCTTAGCTCTCAAAATACATATTGTTACTCTAGTGTAAACAAAGGAAGGAGAGAGAGGCGTGAGAGAGAGAGAGAGAGAGAGAGAGAGAGAGAGAGAGAGAGAGAGAGAGAGAGAGAGAGAGAGAGAGAGAGAGAGAGAGAGAGAGAGAGAGAGAGAGAGAGAGAGAGAGAGAGAGAATCACCAGCTTTCAGTTATATCAGCTTGAGTTATATCGCAGGTTAGATTTACCCCTAAAAAAACACAAATGATGATGGTTCATGGGCATCATGATGGTAATGCTGAAGCAGTGATAAGAATAAATGGGAGAAGGATGGTAGCAGGGAGGCCTGGTCATGGATTGGGCCAAGGGGGGCGTTGATCCCTGGAATGCCCTCCAGGTAGGATGGGGAAGAAGTTGATATAATTGTGGTAAAATATGATTGCAAACTGACCATGAAAACCCCTTTTTAAATCTTGCAAACAAAGCTGCCGGGAAACATATAGCCCTTCGACGAATCACGCATCTCCTCTACAGCAGAGGGTGTAAGATTACGTACAAGGCACAAGTACGAGCGTATTTGTGACTCGTATGCTCCACTTCCTTGGATTGTCTGCTCTTCGTCCCATCAGCGACTTCTTGACAATAGAGAACGGAGATGGACGGTTCATTTCTCGCCTGGACCTACCTGGATAGACCTGCCATTTCAGCACAGGGATGTGGGTAGCCTTACTGTTATGTACAATGCCGATATCGTTAACGCACAACACTTGGCTCCACTCCGAGGACAGCAAGAAGTGATCTATACAACAAGACGAGCAGCAAACAGCAACTGTACCCTTCTCTATTGCTTCATCTGAGATCATTTAGTCCTAGGATGACTGAGTGATCTTTCGGAAGGCATAGTCACTTACCATCCCTTGGGCTATGTTGGGTCATCTGTCCACAAGGCTGTCTTTACGACAATGAATATTCCAATAGATCGAGGTTAAGAATCTATACGCACAACACTGGCGGTCCCTTTGCTCCTAGCTCTTCACCTCCGATTTAAATGTTCTTTTCCAAGGTGATGTCGACAACCAAGTAAATGCCTTCACCGAACACATCCTTAATCTCCAGCAAGATCACATTCCTTAATGGCAGTATGTGACGTAGCCTACAGACCAACTTTGGCTCGGCTTTCGTTGTCGAGAGGCTGCTACTGCTAAGTACAAGGCTTGGAGAAGGCATCAAATGCATTCCACTTCTACAACACGAACCTCACTACATCGGAAAGCCTCTTGACAAATTGGGAGAAGTCCGAAAGTGAGCGACATCTAGATGGGAGGCTGACACAATAAGAGTGCTGGTAACAAGTAGAGTGGGCTCGAATACCTGGTAGTCCTTAGGCAAGGACCGACAAAGCTATTCACCTGATGAAATTATTACACCTCTAAATTGGCAGGATAGAACCATCTCTACTAGCGGTCGGGAGAAAGCTGACCTCTTTGCCGAACACTCTGCTTCCAAGATGCAAGTTATTGATCCAGGAAAGGAACTTATTTTGCTTGCTGCAAGAACTGTATCAAAGTTGTCCGCGGTGACGGTAAGGTAAGATGAAGTGTTTCTTCTCCTTAAATCACTAGATCAAGAAAAGGCTGTGGGACCAGTGTCACCTCTAACTTGCATCTATCAACACTGCCTAGCAGTGTAAATGGCCTCCTCATTAGAAAGAATCAAATGTAGTCTTTGTTCACAAAAAGAATAGAAGAGTGGAAATTAAAAACAACAGACCAGTCTCAATCCTGCCAATTACAAGCAAGATTCTAGAAACAATAATCTGAAGCCAGACGACAGCGTTTTTCGACTACCACTCAGAAAAGGTTACTCTGCTAATAATCTTTTGCTGAGCTTCTCTATTAAGTGATACCAGTCACTGGATGAATCCAAAGTCAGCTGTGTAGTAGTAATACTGGACATTCCTAGTGTTTTCGACTGAGTATGGCACCAGGACTCATGGCAAAACTGCAAGCACTAGAAGTCGCCGGATCTACACTATGCTTCCTCAATCCAAGTGTCTAAGTGTTCCACAGCAAAGTGTGCTTGGGCAATTGTTATGAATATCTACTTTAATGACTTTCTTCATCTCATCCCAGAATCCTGTGCATATGCAGACTACACTGACATTTACTTACTAAAACAGGAATTGCCAGCTGCTTTAATTACAACCACCAGCTTATAGCGATATCAATCTGAGGTAAAACTTGGCAGATTACATTTGCTCCTAAGAAAACACAAATGATGATGGTCTCTAGGCTAGAGCAGTAGTAAGAATGATTGGGAGAATGTTCGTATCAGGGGAAGAAGTTAATATCCTTTGGGTGAAATTTGACTCTAAACTGGCAATGAATAACCACGTTGTAAACCTTGCAAACAAAGCGGCCAGGAAGCTTAGAACACTTCGACATATCTCGCATCTGCTCTGCAGCAGAGGTTGCAAGATTCGGTATGAGACACATGTAAGCTCACACCTTATATATCATCTACTTTCTAGGATTGCTGCCCTTCTCATCTGCGAGTTCTTGAGAGAATAGAGAACGGATCAAGATGATTCGTCTCTCGCCTTGACCCACTCCTGGATAGATCCGTCATTTTAGCAGAACCTTCAACACAGGCCAATATTGTCAAAGTACCACACTTGGCTCCATGCAGAAAACGGTGTATCTTCCTCTGAAAAAAAAACACACACACCATAAATATTTTGTATATATATTCTCTGTCACATAATTTTATATTACTGATTTTTTCGTTAATAGCTAAAACATACATTTCTTGTTTTATATTATTTGTGTTATATAATTAGCCTATGTACATGGGTAGGATGTAACAACTACACCTCTTTCTGTGTACGTTGAAAGAAGGAGGTTTCAGTGGCTGCCAGCACTCTGCAGTCTACCTGCCCGCTTGTTTCACTCTTTGTGTGAGGGCAAAGCCGGCACGAGACACTCGACGTTGTATCTGCTTTCTCTCTCTCTCTCTCTCTCTCTCTCTCTCTCTCTCTCTCTCTCTCTCTCTCTCTCTCTCTCTCTCTCTCTCTTTTACACAGGGTTTGACAAGGTTAAGGATCCCTAGCTTTATTGACAAGCTATTTACAGGTTAAGGATTCCTAACTTTAATGGCAAGCTAAAAGCTGTTACCTACATCAGCTCATTTGAAAGCAATTTTTATTGTTATGAGACATACAAGTAGGGAACAGGATGAAGTTGGAGCCATCTGTGGGCCAGCATTTTCATCTGATCAACTGACTTTATCTCGTTGACATCATAATGCTTTTCGAAAGTGTTCCAAACTCGAGTCATCCTGGGAATAAATGATCTCAGATGAAGTGATGTTCTGGAGATGAGTACAGCCAGAGTGAAGTTGCTGCTTTCTGCCCGTTTTGTGATATAGAAACTTGCTTCACGCTGTTCTCGAAGTGGATCCAAGTGTGGTACTTTTATAATATTGGCCTTGTACATAACAGTAAGGCCACCCACATCCCTCTTGTGTTGAAGGCTCTGCTGAAATGACAGATCTATCCAGGATTGGTCCAGGCGAGAGATGAGACGTCTTGCTCTGTTCTCTACTCTGTCAAGCACTCGCAGATGAGAAGGGGGGCAGGCTAACCAAGAAAGTGGAGCATACTCAAGGTGTGAGCGTACTTGTGCCTCGTACAAAATCTTGCAACCCCTGCTGTCAAGCAGATGCGAGATACGGCGAAGTGCTGTAAGCTTCCTGGCTGCCTTGTTTGCAAGATTTACAACGTGATTTTTCATGATCAGTTTGGAGTCGAATTTCACCCCAAGGTTATCAACTTCTTCCCCAGGTGCCAACACCCTCCCATTCATCCTTACTACTGCACCAGCATTACCATCTTGGTGCCCAGAGATCATCATCATTTGTGTTTTCTCAGGTGCAAATGTTACTTGCCATCTATTTCCCCAAGCTGATATAGCTCTTAGCTGGTGATTGATGTATTTAGAGCAGCTGGCATTTCTTCTCTTGGATAAGTGAATGTCAGTGTACAGTCGTCTGCATATGCATGGGATTCTGGAATAAGAAGAAGGTCATTGAAGTAGACATTCCATAACAATGGTCCCAGAACACTTCCTTGTGGAACATTTGCCCCAATTGGATGTCTTGCTAGTTCTGTTCACTGAGGAGACATAGCGTAGAGCCTGCAATTCTCAGAGCTTGAAGTTTTGCTAAAAGGCCCTGGTGCCTCGCCCGGTCGAAAGCGCCAGCAATGTCCAGTGCTACCACACAACTGACTTTGGATTCATCCAGTGACTGGTGCCACTTAGTGGAGAGGTTTAACAACAGATCAGCAGCAGAGTAACCTTTCCTGAAGCCATATTGTGAGTGGTAGTCAAAAACCTCTGTCATTTCTCTCTCTCTCTCTCTCTCTCTCTCTCTCTCTCTCTCTCTCTCTCTCTCTCTCTGTCACATCTCTTGGCAAAGGAAACACCACCTGAGCTTGTGTTATTTAGACTCGGTTTTTAGTAGAGTACGTCTGCAATAGTAAGCCGGAACATTCATCTCGTAACTCTACACAACTCAGTACACAGAACATTATTTAGAATTAGCGATTTTGATGTTTTCAAAGGTTTTGTCTTGAGACGTTCTCTATATCTCTGGTCCTAAGTTCAACTCTCAACCTACGCTGTTTTGACATATATGCACTGTTGTAATGTAGAATTTGCAACTTCTGAACTCATTTTCAGTAATAAGGGAGTTTACATTCTTGTGGCGAATATGCTGATGGTATAATTGTATACAGTATCTCATTCAAAGTGCCCGTAGCACCATGTATATGATGTGGACAGAATTATAATAAGCATGAAATATAAGTGTAACAAACTCTGCTCTGATGATTGTGTAGGAGCCTATCTATCTTAATTATTCAGATTTCATTAACTCTGAATATCATCACCCAAATACCTTTGTTTTTCAAGATCTCAGTTTTTATTTGGTTGGTTTATATTCATCCACTTCTAATCCTCAAGCGCTGTTGACAAACATAATTTATGGGAAAACTGGACCAGAATTATAACTAAGAAACTGTTACAAATCTAGAAACGTCCTGCACTGCTAGTACATAAATGACGAAAAAAGTATTGATAAGGAAGGATACTGAAAGGTAGATGATTAAAAAAAATGAGACTTCCTACTTTAGCATAGAAAATTGTTCATCAATATTGTAAGTTGACATATTTAAGTATACGTTCGCACACGTAATTAACTAAGTTTAATATATAAGAGAAGTATTGCATATAGCAGAAAAAATATTTTATTTTGGCTGCAAAGGACATACAACATACTCCGAGAGGTTATATTTCTCAGCATAAATACATTGAGAGTTTACTTTAATCCTTATTTTTTGTATTAATATTTTAATATTTGCTATTTCTACTTACAATTATGTCACACTACAGATCTGCAATCATATATAAACACCCCCCTCCTTGTTTTTTTTTATTTTCTTACTTGTTCTTGTTCTTATTTATTTCCTCTTATCTGCATGGGTGAGTGGGACACAATTCTTCCTCTGTAAACCATGCGTGTCGCAAGAGGCGACTAACATGCCGGGAACAAGGGGCTAGTAACCCCTTCTCCTGTATACATTACTAAAATTAAAAAGAATATGTCTAATTTTCATCAAGAGGAGCGTTTAAGCCAAGATCTCAAGTTTCACCTATTCGGCTTGACATATATATATATATATGTGTTTCTCTGTGGTCTGAATTAGACTGAAGCTATGTATGTCCTAAGATTCAATTTTTTCCCGAAATAATTGAAATATTTATTTCCACATGATAAATTTTGATGCCTCTTCTGCAATACAAATTTCTGGCACACTCTGCACTACTCTAATGACATTACAATGGCATTTTGCAATCCCAGGATAAATTTCTCAGATCATGCAGCGACTGAAATACATCCAGATATATTAAGATTCATTTCTTCAAAAGTAGTAATGAAATATTAATTCAAGGAACTAGACTAGATATAAACAGTAAATTTAGCGACAATACTGCAGCGTAGGAAAGACGAGCCTTGTAGAACATGTCTTTGTTGTAATGTATAATAAACTTATGACTTACTATGGGGTTTTTTGTTGATATAATATAAACATTTTGAAATATCATTGATGTAACCTTCTCCCTCTTTCTAATATATATATATATATATATATATATATATATATATATATATATATATATATATATATATATATATATATATATATATATATATATATATATATATATATATATATATATATATATATATGTCGTGCCGAATAGGCAGAACTTGCGATTTTGGCTTAAATAGCAACGCTCATCTTGCCATATAGGACAAGTGAAAATTTGTGTATGCAATAATTTCGCCAAAATCATTCTTAACCTATCGAAAAAAATACATTTCACTGTGTTTGTTTAGTATTAAATTATTGTAAACAAATCTAAAATATATTTAGTTGGGCTAGGCTAAAATAAATTGCGCTTGTTATAATAAGGTTAGGTAAGTTTTCTAAGTTCCTTTTGGTGCAAAATTGTAAATTTTTACATCAACATTAATGAAAAAAAATATATCTTTAAACGTATAAGAGAAAATTTTAGAAAGGACTTAATTTTAAATGAGTTCTTGCTAATTGACCAGTTTTACATACTCGGCACGACATATATATATATATATATATATATATATATATATATATATATATATATATATATATATATATATATATATATATATATATATATATATATATATATATATATATATATATTTATATATATATATATATTTATATATATATATATATATATATATATATATATATATATATATATATATATATATATATATATATATATATATATATATATATATATATATATATATACATATAATTTGTAATATGTGAATAAATTGCACCATATTACCTACGATAATTACGATATTAACTATGAAGTTTAGCAAGTGACGTTCATTGATTATCAGCTTAGTGAGATTAATTACGTTTTTTTGGGACAGCAGTGAAGAGTGGAAACTTAATGGAGGTTATTAGTGACTCTGTAATTTAATAACAAAATCATTTGATAGTGGTAAATATGATATAAAAGCTGAAAGGAAAAGAAGAGAGATGAAGAGAGAGAGAGAGAGAGAGAGAGAGAGAGAGAGAGAGAGAGAGAGAGAGAGAGAGAGAGAGAGAGAGAGAGAGAGAGATAACCTAACCTTGTCAAACCCTGTGTAAGAGAGAAAGAGAGAGAGGGAGAGATAACCTAACCTTGTCAAACCCTGTGTAAGAGAGAAAGAGAGAGAGGGAGAGAGAGAGAGACATTTCACTTCCTGGTTATCCTGACTCGGAAGAATTACATCCTAACATTGCTGTGACTGGTTTGTATCTGTATGGTTCTTGCCTCCACTACGTCACTTGCCAGACTATTCCACTTCCTGACAACTCTAAGACTAAAGAAATACTTCCGAATATCTCTTTGACTCGTCTGAGTTTTCAACTTCCAATTGTGACCCCTTGTTTCTGTGTCCCATCTCCGGAACGTCCTGTCTCTGTCCACGTTATCTGTTTCTCGTTATCATGTCGTTATCATGTCTCCCCTAACCATCCTATCCTCCAGTGTCGTCAGGCCGATTTCCCTTAACTTTTCTTCGTAGAATATTCCCTTTAGCTGTGAAACTAGCCTTGTTGCAAACCATTGGATTTTCTCTAATTTCTTGACGTGCTTGACCAGGTGTGGGTTCCAAACTGGTGCTGCATACTCCAGTATGGGCCTGATGTACACGGTGTACAGAATCTTGAACGATTCCTTACTGAGGTATCGGAACGCTACTACTATGTTTGCCAGGCGCCCATATGCTGCACAAGTTATCTGGTTGATGTGTGCTTCCGGAGACGCGTTCGGTATTATACCCAGGCCAAGATCTTTCTCCTTTAGTGAGGTTTGCAGTCTCCGGTCACCTAGCTTATATTCTACCTGCAGTATTCTTTGCCCTTCCTCGATCTTTGACTTTGCATTTGGCGGGTTAAAATTCGTGGAGCCAGTTGTTGGGCCTCGAGTCCAGCCTGTCCAGGTCTCTTTGTAGTCCTGCCTGATCCTCATCAGATTTAATTCTCCTCATTAACTTCACATCGTCTTCGAACAAGTGACACTTCTGAGTCTATCCCTTCCACTGATCATAGGACTGACCCCTGTGGAACGTAGCTCGTCCCAAGCTCCCACTGTGATATCTTATCCTGTACCATGACTCGTTGTTGCCTCTGTGTCAGGTATAGTCTGATCTATTGCAGTAACTTTCCTGTTATACGTATCTGATCCTCTAGCTTATGTACTAATCTCTTGTGAGGAACTGTGTCGAAGACCTTCTTGCAGTCCAAGAAAGCGCAATCAACCCACCCCTCTCTCTTACTTCTGTTACCTTGTCATAAAACTACAGTAGGTTTGTGACACAGGATTTTCCTTCCATGAATCCTTGCTGGCTGCCGTTTATAATCTTGTTCCGGTCTAGGTGCTCCACTATTCTCCTCCTGATAATATTATCCATAACTTTTCATTCTATACACGTCAGTGACACTGGTGTATAGTTAAGTGCCTCGTTTTTGTCTCCTTTCTTAAAAATGGGGACTACTTTTGCAGTCTTCCATACCACAGGCAGTTGCCCAGTTTCAAGGGATGTGTTGAAAATTGTGGTTAGTGGTACACGCAGTGTCTCTCCTCCCTCTCTAAGGGATCTTGAGGTATCAAGGTCACTTAGCAGCTTCTTCACCTCCTCAGTTGTGTGTATTGCATCCAACACTTTATGGTATGTCCCTTGTTGGTGTACCCTTCTGTTCTGTCTTCCCAGGTCCTTTCTGTCTCCATGTTAAATACTTCCTTAAATCTCATGTTGAGCTCTTCACAAAGTTTTTGTCGTTTCTTGCGAGCTCCCCACCTTCTTTCCTCGGCCTGATTACCTGGTCCTTGACTGTTGTTTTACTCCTGATATATTTGTGTGTGTGTGTGTGTGTGTGTGTGTGTGTGTGTGCGTGTGTGTGTGTGTGTGTGTGTGTGTGTGTGTGTGTGTGTGTGTGTGTGTGTGTGTGTGCACTCACCTAATTGTTGTTGCAGGGGTCGATACTCAGCTCCTGCCCCGCCTCTTCACTGATCGCCACTAGGTTCTCTGTCTGCTTCCTGAGCTTTGTCTTACCTCGTCTTAAAGATATGTATGGTTCCTGCCTCCACTACATCACTTGCTAGGCTATTCATCTTCCTGACGACTCTATGACTGAATAAATACTTCCTAACATCCCTCTGACTTCAGCCTCCAATTGTGACCCCTTGTTTCTGCGTCCCCTCTCTGGAACATCCTATCTCTGTCCACCTTATCTATTCCACGCAGTATTTTGTATATCGTTATCATGTCTCCCCTGACCCTCCTGTCCTCCAATGTCGTCAATCCGATTTCCCTCAACCTTTCTTCGTAGGACATACCACTGAGCTCTGGAACTAGCCTTGTTGCAAACCTTTGCACTTTCTCTAAATTCTTGACGTGCTTGACCAGGTGTGGGTTCAAAACTGGTGCTGCATACTCCACTATGGGCCTAATGTACATAGTGTACAGTGTCTTGAACGATTCCTTACTAAGGTATCGGAACGCTATTACCAGGTTTGCCAGGCGCCCATATGCTGCAGCAGCTATCTGGTTGATGTGCGCCTCCAGAGACATGCTCGGTGTTATGGACACCCCAAGATCTTTCTCCTTGAGCGAGGTTTGCAGTCTTTGGCCACCTAGCCTATACTCTGTCTGTGGCCTTCTTTGTCCTTCTCCGATCTTCATGACTTTGCATTCGGCAGGTTCAATTCAAGAAACCAGTTGCTGGACCACGTGTCTAGCCTGTCCAGATCTCTTTAAAGTCCTGCCTGATCCTCATCAGATTTAATTCTCCTCATTAACTTCACATCATCTGCGAACAGGGACACTTCTGAGTCTAACCCTTCCATCATGTCATTCACATATACCAAAAATAGCACTGGTCCTAGGACCGACCCCTGTGGGACCCCACTCGTCACAGGTGCCCACTGTGACACCTTATCCGGTACCATGACTCGTTGTTGCCTCCCTGTCAGGTATTCTCTGATCTATTGCAGTGCCCTTCCTCTTATACGCGCCTGATCCTCTAGTTTCTGCACTCGTCTCTTGTTAGGAACTGTGTCGAAGGCCTTCTTACAGTCTTAGAAAATGCATTCAACCCACCCCTCTCTCTCTCGTCTTACTTCTGTAACTTTGTCATAAAACTCCAGAAGGTTTGTGACACAGGATTTGCCTTCCATGAATCCGTCCTGGATGTCGTTTATTATCTTGTTCCATTCCAGGTGCTCCACCAGTCTCCTCCTGATAATCTTCTCCATGACTTTGCATACTATACACGTCAGTGACATTGGTCTGTAATTTAGTTCCTCTTTTCTGTCTCTTTTTTTTTAAAATGGGAACTACATTTACGGTCTTCCATACCTCAGGTAGTTGCCCAGTTTCAAGTGATGTGTTGAAGATTGTGGTTAATGGCACACACAGCATATCCGCTCCCTCTCTAAAGACCCACGGGGAAATGTTGTCTGGTACCATTGCCTTTGAAGTATCGCTGGGCCTCCCTCCTTATCTGTGCATATTCGTTTCTGGCTCTTCGACTGATCTCCTTGTTTTCCTGGGTCTTTTTGCCTTTTGTACCTCTTCCATTCTCTAATGCACTTAGTTTTTTGCCTCCCTGCACCTTCGGGTAAACCAAGGACTCGCTTTGGTTTTCCCATTGTTTCTGTTGCCCTTGGGAACAAACCTTTCCTCTGCCTCCTTGCATTTTGTTCTTACATTTTCCATCATTTCATTTACAGACTTTCCTACCATTTATCTGTCCCACTGCACTTCCTGCAGGAAGTTCCTCATACCTGTGTAGTCCTCCCTTTTATAGTTTGGCTTTTCCCCTTCGACTGCTGTTACCCTCTCCACCTGTAACTCTACTGTGTAATCAAAACTCAGACCTACGTGGTCACTAGCTCCGAGGGGCCTCTCATATGTGATGTCATCACTTTCTGAGCTACTCAGGGTGAACATAAGGTCCAGTCTTGCTGGCTCATCCTCCCCTCTCTCTCTGGTAGTGTCCCTGATGTGTTGATGCATGAGGTTTTCCAGTACCACATCCATCATCTTGGCTCTCCATGTTTCGGGACCCCCTTGAGGCTCCAGGTTTTCCCAATCGATCTCCCTGTGGTTGAAATCACCAATAACCAGTAACTTTGCTCTGCACGATTGAGCTCTTCGTGCCACCTCAGGCAGTGTGTCCACCATCACTCTGTTGTTCTCATTATATTCCTCTCATTGCCTCCTGCAGTTCTGTGGTGGGTTATACATCACTATGTAGTCATACATACATCACTATGTAGTCCCTTTCTCCAATCTCGTCCATGCTTTCCATTTCCTCAAAACTTCATCGGTTTTTTATGGGCAGTGCAACCCCTCCTCCCGCTCTGCTCCTATCTTTCCTCAGGATCTGATATCCAGGCGGGAAAACTGCGTCTGTTACTGTCTCAGTGAGTTTTGTTTCTGTGACTGCTGTGATGTCTTGGGACTTATCGTTGATTCTTTCATGCCACTCCTCTCATTTATTTGTTATTCCATCTGTGTTTGTGTACCACACCTTCAGCTTCTTGTCTATCATGGTGGACCTGGGAGAATGTTATGGATGAGGGAGTGGGAGCCCTTGGGGGGCCTATGGGGGTTTGTGGTGTGGGTGGAGTTTGTGATGGGGGGTGAGGGCAGAGTGCCCGTAGGGAGCTGCTGTAGCAGTGGGGTTTGTGATGTGGGGCCTGGGGGCAGAGGGAACAATGTATGGGTTTTGGTTGAGCCTGTTCAGCTGCGTTGGAGTTGCCATGGTGTGGGTGGGGTTTGTGGTGGGGGCAGAATGCCCATAGGGGGCTGCTATAGGGGTGGGGTTTGTGATGGGGGGTGGGGGCAGAGGAAACAGTGTGTGGGTTTTGGTTGAGATTATTCAGTTGTTTCGGGGTTGTTGTGGTTGGAGTCCTTATGCGGGTATCTCTGAAGGGTGTATTTGTCCTTCCACCTAAGTCTGGGTTCTGCTCGTCTTCATCGATGCCTCCTGTTCTTCCTTTGATCTTTGTACCCTCTCAGTATCGTCCTTTCCTGCTGTGTTCTGTCACGATCTATGTACTCTCTCAGGTACTCTGGTTTGTCCCTCAGTAGTGTTTCTTCTGCAGGACCCTGTTTCGAGCTGATTGTGCCTTGAAGATTACTCTGACAGGCAGTCTCCTTCCACCTGCAAACCACACAATTCTCCGAAAATTTGCCACCTGGGTCATGTCTCCCTCACCAATTGCTTTCATGATACCTTCGATCGCTTTCTTCTCCCTCTGGTTTCTTTCATCGTAGGTTTTCCCTTCGACTTCTTGGAGCCCGTAGACAAACACTGACCTCTCCCTCTCCTCCTCCCACTGTATCTCTCTTTGCATCCTCAAAGGTGTTTTAGCTCTTTCCATCGAAACGTTCCTGCCTTCAGTTTTTGCCTTTGCTGCAGCCCCTATGCTCAGTGGACTGTTTTCCCTGCCCAGCTGTAGTTGACTGTTAGAGTCTCTGCATATGTCATGTCTCCTTCATTGTCTTCAGACATTTCATTTGGTCTTCCTGTACTCATCTTTACCTGAATCCATACAGCCTCCTCGTCTGTGACTAGTATAGAAGTTCCTGATGTCATGTCTCTACTGTCATTTGTCTCTCTAGTCTGTTTCAGGTTTTTAGCTCCACTTCTAAGCACTTTATCTTATCTTCTGCTGCTAAGACTTGTAGTCCCCACTTCCTGTTCTCTTCAGCTATCCTCTCCTCCATTACCCTGCCGAGCTCTGCTAGCTTCCTTCCCTACTCTTCCTCCATTTTTGTGAGTTCTACCTCCTAATCTTCCCTCCAAGGTTCCTCCCTCCTGGGTTCGACCTCCAGACCCCTGGGTCCCCGCCCTCTTGGGTTACCTTTTTTTTTTTTTCATTTTTTACCACAGAAAGGAGCGTGTGTGTGTGTGTGTGTGTGTGTGTGTGTGTGTGTGTGTGTGTGTGTGTGTGTGTGTGTGTGTGTTTGGGTGTGTGAAAGTGTAAGTGAGAGAATACTCAACTAATTGTGGTTGCAGGGGTCTAGTCATAGCTCCTGGCCCTGAATGTTAGTGAGTTTGGGTGAGAGAGTGAAAGTGTGAGGGAGGGAGATTGTGAGTGAGAGTGAGAAAGTGAGAGATTGTGTGAGTGTGAGTGAGGAGTGTGAATGAGAGACAGTGTGAGGAAGGCAGAGTGCGAGTGAGGCAGTGTGTGAGTGAGGTGGTGTGTGAGTGAGGCAGTGTCAGTGAGAGTGAGTGAGAGTGTGAATGAGTGAGCGTATGTATGAGGGAGAGTGCAAGTGATGGAGAGTGTGAGCAATGGAGAGTGTGAGTGAAGGAGTGTGTGAGTGAGGGAGAGTGTGAGAGTGTGAATGAGGGATAGTGTGAGTGGAGGAGAATATGATTGAAAGTGTAATGGAGAGTGTGTGAGTGAGAGTGTGAGTGGTGAGGGAAGTGTGCGTGTATGTGTATGAGTGTGTGTGTGGGGGGAAGTGTGAGGTATATGAGGTATGTGAAGTAAAGGTTTGTCGTCAGTGTTTCTAGACTGGTGCCAGTGGTTCATTGTGTGTGTGTGTGTGTGTGTGTGTGTGTGTGTGTGTGTGTGTGTACTAACCTATTTGTGGTTGCAGGGGTCGACTCACATCTCCTAGCCTAGCCTTTTTGCTGGTCGCTACTCGCAGAGCAGAGAGACTCTCTCTAAGCTCTGCGAGCTTTATCGTATCTCGTCTTAAAGCTATGTATGGATCCTGTCTCCACTACATCATTCTCCAGATTATTCCAATTTCTGACAACTCTATGAACATTCCCGAGCTTCAGAACTTCTCATTTATATACACTGAACTGCATCTGCCACTTTTCTGACCACGAATTAAGTTTGTATAAGTCCTCCTGAAGTTCCGTGACATCTACGTCTGAATCGATTATCCTACCTGTCTTCGCGTCATCAGCGAATTTGCTCATATCACTAATAACAATGGGCCTAAAACTGAATCCCTGTGGAACGCCACTTGTTACAAATCCCCAGTTAGATTTTACCCCATTTATGCATCGTTGTGAGAAATTATTGCATACATACAATTTTGCTTGCCATAATCGGCAAGAAGTGCATTACTATTTAAGCCAAATCACAAATTTTACTTATTCAGCACGACATATATATGATCTTTCACATAATTTTATATTTCTGATATCTTCATTAATAGCTAAAATGAAAGTATCTCACATTATATTATTATTTGACTTATTACATTAGCTATGTCTGTAGGTAGAATGTTACATTTACACTTCATTGTGCTCGCTGTTGGAAAGTTGTAACTGGCTGTTCACACTTGCAAACTGCTTAGCTTACTCCCGGCTTGCTCGTTTGTATCAGGTGGTACCTGCTCTCGTCGCTGGAGTTGCACTAGCTAGTCACGTGATCACACCTGATGTTGGAGCTGCCCTCCCTCCCCCTCTCTCTCTCTCTCTCTCTCTCTCTCTCTTCCCATCTACACACTGTCGTAGTCCATTGATGGAGGATCTGCCGATGGTCCCCAGTTAGGGTGGTTATTTTGTCTCATTGTTCATGAAGCTTTGCTGTTGATTGGTACATTATTGCTGTTTGGCAAATGATTCGTCATATCGTTCAAACAAGCTAGTTGACTAATTGCCATGATGGTCTAGAAGATAGATTTGTGTTCTTGTCAGTCACTGTTTTAGTCTAAACTGAGTCGTGTCTTACTAAGCATTATCGAGCACTTTGAGCACTTACACACATTCACGCATACACTTGTATGTACTACTACATGATATTAACGTAGCAATCGGTGCTTGTGACTCGTACTCTTACGAAATGTGCCCTCAGCACTACACTATATATGTACAATTTAACACTGAACTGCAAGAGAAGTGTAGGAGCTTATTTACTTAATTATATCAAACTTATTTGCTTTGATGTTGTCCAGCTAGACACTTTTGTTATTAAAGATCCCAAATTTCATTTCGGTGGTTTATTGTTATCCAGTTGTGATCCCAAAACACTATTAATAATTCTCTCAAATTCTCTGCTTCCTATTGGTGAGCCATGACCAGATCCATGACAGCACTTTTTCCCCCAGGGCCTTGAGCTACCACTTTCTTTACCAGTCTCTGGTGCAGTAATCTATCAGAAGCTTAACTAAAATCCAACTAAACAATATCGAATTCTTTATCGTGATCAAGAGCATGAAAAGCTTTACTGAAGAAAGTTAGTAAATTAGTTAGGCAGGAACGGCCTCTCGTGAATCTATGTTGGGTACGATTAATCAAATTATGCTAATCAAGATGGCTTCTTAAAATATCAGTTATAACTGACTCAAGTAATTTGCCTACAATTGAGGTCAGGCTTATTGGGCAGTAAATTTTTTTTTTTTTTATATTTTATTTAAAACATGACATTACAAAAATATAATATGTAAAACTCATTTAAGTCTATAAATTAACACAATCCTCCCTACAGCTAATATTACACACCACACAACTCCGTGTGGGTACACCCCCCCCCTCCCTGCTCCCTCATCCTATCACTTAACCCAAACCTGTTGGAGCTACTCAACAGAATTACATGATATGAACAACACTTATATACACATCCCTCGAAATGGTACTTAATAATCGACTACAGACCATGCAATTCATTGCACTGAACATATTATACAGACATATTACCCCCCCCCCCCGTGGTTATCCAACCACCCCACTATTTACAACCTAACACACTATAAACAATGAATGTTACCTAAAGTCACACAGCAATGATCAAAACATTAATTTATGTAATTGTCCTAATGGTTCAGTTACATAACAATATGTATTACACAACAATGGTGATATAGAAAAGTCACAAAGACATACAAAATGACTACAAAACCATAAGAATAAACTTAGTCTCAAAATCCAACACATGTAAGCCTCTACACATTTAAACATGCAATTCCAGTGTTAAAACAATAACACAGCTTCAACTATGACATTCAAGCTCTATACAGCTTATATGGACATTACATAGTGCTATTGACAACAGTACAATACAACATAAAATATAACCATGACATAAGTAACACATAAATACTGTGCCTAGCACACACCTAACCACAAAAACCTATAACACCACTGTTGCCCAACTTTATTTACACTATCTGACGTACATTAAACTCTTTACTCTCAAAACAAAACTGAAAATTGCAGAACACCAGTGACGAACAATAATGCACAGACATTAATACAAACATATCACATCATATCTATGGACACCGTGCATGATCACAGCATCAACACTATGCAGTGCAAGGCACCTAGAAAACAAGTTGGAGCAAATACATGCAATTATTATAGCAAATCTCCAAATTACAATGTCATTACCGTAAATCAATATTACCACACACAATATGTATAATAAGTGTAAAGTCCAGTCACACAAAAACTGGCCAGCTCCACAGGTGCTAGCACTCGTGGTCCACATATTATTCACTCATGCATCACTCATCCAACACTCTCGCAAACATTTGTTATCCATTACCAGGGAGGCAACCCTGTTTTCACCCCTGACTTCCCTACCCCAGCAACACTTTCCAATCATACCCTCCCCTCCCTCGTATATTACAAGTCTAATAAAACCTGTAACGTAAGTTGCCTATATCCCTCTGAAAAATCCTTCACCCACCTCCTCCCATAAATTTCCTTATTTCTACATACCGTTTTATAGAACGTTAACGCTAACACCCTCCTCTTCACCTCAGTAAACTGTTTCCCCCGCAATCCCCACACTATATAGATATAATCTGCCATAATGTATCTGTTATGCAGGGTTCTGCATGACATCGTATGTACATATTAGTGGGGAAGTGTGCCATAATAATATGAATATTGTAGTTGTAAGGAATAATTTTATAATTCATAATGTGCTTTTGGAGGTACTGTAAAGTACTCTAACTATAATTATAAAGAATGGAGTTAGTGATTTATTTTCCAAGGATGTTTGGGTACGCAGAGTAAGCGTGGGGGAGGAGGTCACGTGACGTTAGGATGGCGGTAGAAGCTGGCGTCGGAGATGCTGTGTATTTTAAGTTAAGTTTGCAATAATACACTCATTTTGTTTATCCAATTCAAGCCATAGGCTTTCATATGGCTTACCTGTATGTTAACCCAGGCACTGACATGGTCAGGGTGCTGTGGGATGAGTGATGAAGTAAGAAATGAGGTTTGTGGTGTCATGACGGCCTGACGCTGACGAAGCCTAGTGTAATGGTGGCTGAACCTCCAGCCAGCTGTGTGTACCTTCATTTGGGCGTGTAGAATTAAGGTTTTTATGTTATGGTGATTAAATAGATATATTTTCCTAATTGGGATTTTTACCTAACCCTCTGTTAACCAACCCATGGAAGTAATACATTCTGGTTTAGCGCTTTCTGTTTTGACTGGGATAGCCCTGGGTGGCCTGTTTATGCTTGAGATGTGTGTAACTTTTACCTTTGCCCTTAGACAAAGCTCAAGCCCCCAGCTATCCCACATTTTTGCGTAACATGGGGGCCTGTAAATGGGAGAATTATCAAATTTTTGTGGTAATTCAAGTTTGCAACCTGGAAAGTCAATAATCATTCTTTACTGGGTTGGTCAGAGGAAGCATTCACTATAACACTCCCACTAAAATAATAATTTACCTTTGTTTGCAACATTGCTAGTTTTTAGGGTGTTATTATTAATTAATACCCTGTGAATACTTTACTTTTATGTGCAACATTGCTAGTTTTTAGGGTGTTATTATTAATTAATACCCTGTGAATAATTTACCTTTCTGTATAATATTGCTGGTTTTAGGGTGTTATTATTAATTAATACTCTATAAATCATTTACCTTTCTGTGCCATATTGTTGATTTTTAGGGTGTTATTAATACTTGATATTTTGTGCATAATTTACCCTTGCAGGTACAATCTTGCTGATTTTTAGGGGGATATGCTTACCTAAATTTCTGGAAATAATTTACCTTTGCAGGTACAGTAGCTCTTATTTTTTTTTCTGCCAGGATTTTCTTTTTGTGTGCAATCCTGTTTAATTTGAGGGAGTCACATGACAACTCCTTGTGAATATCCTACTTCAGTATATGTACCTTGCTGTGTGCTTTATTATTTTATATCAGTAAGTTCTGTGGCTGGTAGTAAGATTTGGTGCTATTATTTCCCAAAATGGCTGACACTGGTGAAAATTCTGTGGATGACATGCATTTGGAAGGTGACATTGAATCAAATCCCCATGATAGGGACCTGGATAAGGAAGTAGTAATTTTACAAATGAAATTAACCCTAGTTGCAGAAGAAAAGGAACGGTTAAGAATTGAGCATACAAAGATCCAGGAACAGAGAGCCTTAGAGGAGCTTAGGGCTCAAGAAAGAGCAAAAGAGAGGCAGCTTGCTTCTCACCCAGACACAGACACAAGGGTAGATGTTTTTCATTTGGATAAAGCCATAAAATTTGTGCCCAAATTCCTAGAGAAAGACCCAGACCAGTTTTTTCTGTTATTTGAAAGTACGGCCAAATCCCAAGGTTGGCCGGAAAAGGAATGGGCGACATTAGCAAGAACCCAATTAGTTGGTAAAGGGTTACAGGCTATTAGTTCTTTAGAAGGATCTGCCTTTTCTGATTATCATAAGCTAAAAGAGGTAGTTTTACTGGCTTATCAAATGTTGCCGGAAAGGTACAGGCAGAAATTCAGAGGACTAAAGTTTCAGTCAGGGCAGTCTTTGGTGGAATATGGTAAGGAGAAGATGTCACTTCTAAATAGGTGGTGTCGCTCAAAGGGGGTGGTAGGCAATTATGAAGGTGTAATTACCTTAATTTTGTTAGAGGATCTTTTGAGAAATGTTCCTCCTGACCTTAAGGCATATCTTGAGGAGAAGGATCTTGATGATTTTAATAATGCTTTAGAGCTGGGTGACAGATTTTTAGCTAACCAAAAATTTGGTAGCAGTTACCACACCCCACATACTAATAATGGTAAGTTTTCTCCACCCACAAATAGGAATAAGAAATTTCAGAAGTTTAAGCCACCCATTTATCAGCCCAATAACCACAAGGGTTTTAATAACCCTAATTTTCCAGTACCCACTCGAGGAGGTTTTAAGTCAGCTGTCACAGGTCCAGGACTACAAGGAACAGGTGGGACGAGCCCAGTTCCCCAGAACCAAGGGATCCAACCTAGGTCAGATGGGCAGGGGGCCTTTAAACCTTATCACTGTACATATTGCAATAAACAGGGCCACCTGCAGCCATATTGTCGAAAGATGCTTAGGGACCAGGCTGCGACAGATGCTTCTCCAGTAAATACACCGATTACACATGATGTGGCTTGCATTGCAGTTTTGTCCCAAGGTATCCAAAGAAGACCAGCTGTCTTTGACCCTCGGATGAAGGTCTATTCAAGTAAGTCTACTGTGGCTTTACACCAAAATGAAGGTAGGGTCACGGGTGTTATGTCTTTGAGGGACACTTGTAGCACATACACCTTGCTTCGCAGGGGTGTATTGCCAGTGTCGGATGACACCTACACCGGATTGGACATTTTTCTTAAAGGGATAACTGGAGTCCCTGTCAGGACTCCAGTGCACAGGTTATGGATAGAGTCTGAGTACCAGTCTGGGTACCTACCTGTAGGTATTGCAGAAGATGTACCTTTTGAAGGAGTTGACCTTCTACTAGGCAACAATGTTGTGGGACTCCTCAAAAGTGAGGAATGTTTGGTTTTGCAGGACCCGGCTTTACAAGGTGGTAATGACCCAATTGGAGCAACGGTACCTGAAAATTTTTCAATGTGCTTTCGGACTAAACAGGGGAACAAGGTAGGAGCTGTGCCTCACTGTGACCCTTCTGCACACTGTGGTGATGGTTTGGGCATGGGGAGCCTGTTCATTGAGTCTGACCTGCAGGAGATTCTGAGCAGTGATGAACCGGCTCAACCGGAACTCGGTTGGAGAAGTGGTCTTGGTGCTGATGTGGGAAAAAATCCCCTGACTCTGCAGCAGCTGAGTGAGGCCCGGGAAGGTTGTGACCTCCGGAACGCTATTCATTTATCAGTTGTCGCGGAGGATGTGGTTCCCAAATTTACCAAGTGTTTATTTTGCAGAGTTGATTAAATGAGCAAGACTCTTTTTAAGAGGACCTGTGCTTACGTGGACGCGGCAGAACTATTAAAGTGTCTTTGTCAGTATTTTTTACAGATTCTGAAGGAATGGCATTTCAGTGTTAAGACGGGAGAGCTAAATAATCAGTGTTTATTAATAAATTCCTTTTCTAACAGGTTACCAGAGTCTGTACCCTTTCTGAATAATTTTGTGTGTGTGGTTTTGAGATTTCTGGTGAAACATTTTTGTCTCTTAGGCTTTGCACAAATCACCCAGAAGTCATATTTTATGAAATGTCATGTAGTTTTGAGAGGCCTACTTGAGGTTAAATTTACAAATGTATATCATCCTAGGAGTCAAAGAAAAGCTCCATGGTTGTCCCAGTCTCTCAGAGCAATGCATATTTGTTTTCCCCAGTACCAGGACTGGGAGGAGGGAATTCCCCTCCCTTTCATTACCGTGTGGGGAAGCACTCTGGAATCATTAAGTCATGTGCTATGTGAGGATGGTGATGTTTCCCCAGCGGTGTTTTTTCTCGGTTTCAGAAAATTCTTGGCTACGATGAGGTCGTTGGCACTAGTGCACCAGTCTGCCAGTCCGCCCAGGATGACGTGGGACTATGAGGTGGTGCTACACATTCTGGAAGCTGGAGAGATGGGATTGGCATTGGAACCGGGTCCTGGGAAGGCTATGATGGAACTGTGTGGTGCCTTCAAAATGATGATGGATAAAGTCCCTGAGAAAGATAATGTAAGCAGGAAAATTGTAAGAGATTGTGGAAGATTTGGATCTTCTGAAAGACTGGTTGAAGTGTTGGCTCAGCCATGGTGCACCTTAGTGAAAGAGTTTTGGGATGCTGAAAAATGGGGCCATGTTAAACCCCATGAGGTAGAGGTTTCCAAATTTGTGAAATGTCAGCAGGTCTGGCATGATGTAAGCTGGGGTGAAATAGGTTCCTTGAAGGAAGTGAAGTGTTTATTTCTAGAGACTGTGTTTGTATCCAGCGAGAGTCGGTGGACGTTGTTTTTTACTGGTCTCACACTAGGTGATACCTTGAAAACGTGCACTGACTGCCGCCTGGTACAGTTAAAAAATAAGGTTTTGTCTCCTCTTTATGAACTACATGCAAATTGTGTGAATGAACAGTGGGTGCGTCATCTGCTTCCCACGACCATGTGTGCCAAGGACACACCCGTATTTGTAACTTTAGTATCTCTGTCCATGTACCTTTTGTATGCCATTAACCCTCAAGATCTTTTATGTGTAATCCTGAGTTACCCACCCCGGGTTTTGCAAAATGATACAGAGGTTGGGTCAGTCTTGTTGCAGGGTAGAGCAGGAGAAGTAATGCCACTCGGCTGCTTCTCAGCAAAAAGTAGCAGGTACCAAAGAAGTTATACCTCCATAGAAAAGGAGGCTCTTGCTTTAGTGTTGGCAGTGCAACACTTTGACGTGCACATATCTAAATCAGTTCACCCTATAACTGTGTATAGTGACCATAATCCCTTACGTTTCCTTCATTTAATGAGGAACCACAATCAGAGACTTACGAGGTGGGCCTTGTTTCTCCAACCTCTTAATCTGGTGATTCGTTATGTGAAGGGAGCGGAGAATGTGGTTGCTGATGCCTTGTCTCGTGTTTAAAGTGCACAATGTAGTGTATAGATCACTTATCTATTCTTATTTTGCAGTGGTTTGCGGTAGACGAGTAGATGGAACTCTGGGCCACCCAAAGGAGAAGGGCAGGTTGAGCTGGAGCTGGAGGTATCAGGATTCCCTAGTGTGTGTGTATTTAGGGGGGTAGTCACATCAAAGACCATGCCTAGGTAAGGTATGCTACGTTTTTTAGGTGTTGGCTGGAATGCCTCGCCTCTGTTTTATGTTGGTATAGGGACTGTTGGACCTAACGTTTTAGTGAATGTGGGGCTGGCGGTGATGCCCTCCACTGTTTGGGTCATGTCTTTTGATCCGAGGTATTTTGGTTCTCCAGGACTCTTTTTCAATTTTTCCTTTTTGGATCACCACTGGGGTGACTCCAGGGTCCTTGGAATTACATGTAGGTGGCGGCCTGGGAGGTCCACCTTTCGGGGGTCTTCAGTGATGACTCCAGGGTTTTACGGCCGCAGTCCCACCAACAAGATTTATGTGCCTATCCACCCGTTGTTTTTAGGGGCCTGATATTTTTCCCCTCTCCTGTGCTCTCCTGATTCTCGCAGAGGTGTGTCATGGGGAACCAGTTTTGTTTACACAAAAATTGCTGTGAGATGGGAGTGATAATGTGATGTTGCTTTCTAAGTAGAATTTAACATGTAAAATCTGTTTTTCTTTTCTTTGAACTCATGGAAAATGTACTTACTGTTTAAAAGTTTTTTTTGGTGGCACATACAGTTTGGTCTGCCTTGCAACATACTGAACTTTGGTGTTACTTCATTAAACGGCATTCCTCAGGGGCACTTTTGTACAAAGTTTACTTGCTTGTTTATAAGTTTGCTTGATGTAATTTAGGTAAAATGCATCAACGCCAGCGCCTGGCCAGCGCTGTGTTGTAATGGTGCCTTTTCCTAAAACAGCTGTCTAAGAGTGTGACTGTGAGCTCGTTGGACATAGAACTTGATCACTTTTATGTTCGACGAGTTTCATATGTCTGCACTCTAGTACCTCAGTTTGTAAATATTGCATATTTGTAGTACCAAAAGACCGTGATTGTATGGTGGTCATTCCCCAGTTATCATTTTGCCAGTTGCCTCAGACCTTAATGTGGGGCTTATTTTCTTTTTTTTTCTTTTTGCCTAGCGGTGTCTGTTGGGACCCCGCTAGCAGAGTGAGACCTATGGTCTGGGGGTGGGGGTGTTATGCAGGGTTCTGCATGACATCGTATGTACATATTAGTGGGGAAGTGTGCCATAATAATATGAATATTGTAGTTGTAAGGAATAATTTTATAATTCATAATGTGCTTTTGGAGGTACTGTAAAGTACTCTAACTATAATTATAAAGAATGGAGTTAGTGATTTATTTTCCAAGGATGTTTGGGTACGCAGAGTAAGTGTGGGGGAGGAGGTCACGTGACGTTAGGATGGCGGTAGAAGCTGGCGTCGGAGATGCTGTGTATTTTAAGTTAAGTTTGCAATAATACACTCATTTTGTTTATCCAATTCAAGCCATAGGCTTTCATATGGCTTACCTGTATGTTAACCCAGGCACTGACATGGTCAGGGTGCTGTGGGATGAGTGATGAAGTAAGAAATGAGGTTTGTGGTGTCATGACGGCCTGACGCTGACGAAGCCTAGTGTAATGGTGGCTGAACCTCCAGCCAGCTGTGTGTACCTTCATTTGGGCGTGTAGAATTAAGGTTTTTATGTTATGGTGATTAAATAGATATATTTTCCTAATTGGGATTTTTACCTAACCCTCTGGAAGTAATACATTCTGGTTTAGCGCTTTCTGTTTTGACTGGGATAGCCCTGGGTGGCCTGTTTATGCTTGAGATGTGTGTAACTTTTACCTTTGCCCTTAGACAAAGCTCAAGCCCCCAGCTATCCCACATTTTTGCGTAACAGTATCCCACAGCTCTGATTACACGTTCCTCCCAACCCCCCACGTCGAGACTTAATGCTCTCAATACAGAAATTCCTTTACCTCCTATCCTATTTATCACCCTATTTAACCACCCCTTGACACTCCTCAGTCCATCACAAAAATATACTACATGAAAAGCCGACTCCTCCCCACGACATATCCCACACTCCCCCCCATCAACGACTCGTCTATCCCGTAGAACCACACCCGACGGTAAAATGCCGTGCAGAAAACGATACATTACATCCCGAACACGAGGTTGCAACCTCATCCTACTCAACCTATTCCATATACTTCCCCATGCATACATGGGGAAAATTCCCTCTACAGGCGCTACAACCCTCCCGGCTAACAATCGACACAACCTACCTATTTTAACCTTTGCCGGCTCTCGATCCCACGCCAGAGCCCTCAACACAGTTTCACACTCATGCAACTCAACTCCTGTATACATCCATTGCAATCTGTTATGGATCCTGGCCAAACCCCCCCCACCCACACTTTCCCTCATCACCTCCCTTTTAATGAAGACACATTTGACCCTCCGCTTTAAGTCCAGCAATCCCAGCCCCCCCTTACTTACAGGTAACATTACCACATCCCTCTTAATCCAATCACAGCTCGAACCCCACAAGAATTTAAAAACCTTCCTAAGTATGTTCGTTATTGCTGGCCCAGTTAATGGGAACACGGCTGCCACGTGCCATACTTTGCTATACAGTAAGATATTAACAACAATGGCACGCTGCACAAGGGTCAAATGATAAGGTCGCAATGCACCCAAGCGTCCCTGAATCCTTTCTACCATCCTAAGCGAGTTTTCCATGCGTGCCACAGGTAGATCGTCTGCATAAATAAGACCGCAGATTTTTAACGAATTCACCTGCCTCCTCACAACTGCACTACCCCAATCAACCCTACCCGCCCAAGCTCCTAACCCCATGACCATGGATTTATCTGAATTTACCCTCATACCAGTTGCCCCTGCGAACATATGTACTACCCTGTCTAATGTGTCCATTGACATCCCCTCCCTGATCAGAACAGTTGTATCATCCACATACCCAATTAAAACTGGCCAAACCCTCGCAACCTCACACCCTGGTCCCACTACGTGACACATACGCTGCTCCATCAATCTATAAAAGGGGTCCTGTACGCACGCAAACAATAATTGTGACATAGGACACCCCTGCCTAAGTCCCCTACCCATTACAATCTTCCCACCCAATCGACCATTAATCTGTACCCTCGCCATTGCACCTCCATACAACGCCTCAACCCAGCCCACTATTTCTTCCCCAAACCCCTGACCCCTGAGGATGGCTTTCAATGCTTTCCGATCCACTCTATCGTATGCCCCTTGCCAATCGAGCGCCACCAAACCTCCCTTCCTCCCCCCCCCTTTTGCCTCCACGAAATCCCTAAGTAACCCATGCCCCTCCACCATAGACCTCCCTGGCAAACCAAACTGAGTTTTTGATACTACCCGCCCTACCACACACTTGACCCGATTTCCCAAAATCTTCGCAAACAATTTATAATCTGTGCATAACAACGAGATCGCCCGGTAATCCCGAAGCGTATGCTGCCCCTTACCCTTCGGTATCAATACAACGACAGCCGTTGCCTGCTTCTCACCCAGCTCACCTCTCTCAATAATTCCCAATGCTGCTGATAAAACTCTGCCGGGAGTCCATCAATTCCCGGTGCTTTGCCCTTTCGCATTCACTTAAAGCCCTCCATATTTCCCCCTCAGTTATTTCCCCACCCAGTGCTTCCCTATCACTGTTACGCAACTGACATACCACACTCCCACACACCTGTTCTAAAACCCCATCCTCTACCCCTTCTCGTTGCCAGTACTTCTCATACCACTTGTCAGCAAACGCCCCCATTCCTTCCGTAGCTTGTATGACCTGCCCCTCCCTGTACCCTCCTATCGATTCACGAACCTCCAACCATGGAATAGTCATTGCCTGCTGTCTTTGTTTCTGCCTACGCAATACGCACGATGAAGGTCTATCGCCCCATAACACCTCTTCCACCCCCGCCTGTACCCACACCGCTTGGAACCTCTCATCCTGTACCTCACGCAGCCTCCCTTTAATTGCCATAATTTCATCATTTGGATAAGTGCCCGCCACCGCCCCCCTCGCATAACAACCCCGTAATCTATCCTCCAAATAGTTAGCAAGCCCATATTTTAAAGAATTGATACGTTTCCCTTCCTTTACGTAATATTGCTTAATCCGTTCTTTAGCCACACCATCCCACCACATCACCACATCCTTACATTCCCTTTTATCTCTGCACGTAACCCCTCCCACAGCGTTGCAAATCCCTCTATCCCCTCCTCATCACCTAACACACTTGTATTTAATTTCCAATATCCCCTAGATATACCTGCTAGTGACTCCCACGCCACCTCTGCTACTACCGCCCGATGATCCGAATAAGCTACTTCTATTGTACGGAAAAATGTCAACCCAACCCCTTGAGATATATACAGCCTATCCAACCTAGCAGCGTAACCCCGTCATACAAAAGTGTGCTCTACCTCCCACGCCCCTCCTCCAACCGCATCCCGCAACTGAATATCCCTCAAAAGATCTCGCAAGGCCGCCGACACGTGCCCCGCCCCTTTTGGTTCCACGTCAGCCCTCCTAATAACGCAGTTCCAGTCGCCACCAACGACGGCCACTGCAGGTAAACCACGTAAGAAGAAAACTAGTTCTTCACATACAAAATCCCTTTTTACCCTCACATCATTTTCCGCTGGTGCATACACACATACAAAAGATACCCGCTGTCCCATCCACCACCCATCCACGCGCAATACTCTTCCCCCTCCTCCCCCCTCACTTCTTAGCAACACAAACGGGCTTGCCTCCCTGATCAATATACCCACACCACCTTTCAGACGTGCAGATGGCAGAGTCATGACCTGAAACCCCTCCACCTCGAGCACTCTTCCCTCCTTGAAATTGTGTTCTTGCAGGAACACTACATCCACCCTATATTTATACAGAAACATTCGAAACCATTCCTTCTTCACACTATTACACAGTCCATTTACGTTCACAGTCATACACCTAAGGCCTCTTTATAGTTTCCAACCCTTCCTCCTCTCTTCATTCATCCCAGGGCCTCCTGCCCCAGAGCCAGCACAAGGCTTCACACCATCAACCCCTCCCCCTTTTTTGCGATGCCTCTTATCGTGACTGCTTCTACATTACTCTTCCTTCCTCCCAGACCTCTGCGCCGGCGTCAGGACATCATCTGAGTCTGACGCCGCCGCTCTCTTCCTCGTGATGCCCTCTACATCCATGTTATCTTCTGAGGTTCCCTCACGATGAACCTCAACCTCCACCACGCCCCGTTCCACAGCACACGGCGACAACTCTCTCTTACTAGTTGGCCCGTCAACCCTGCTATGTTTTTTATCCTTACATTCCTCTACAGGCACCGCCGTGTCTCTCACCAGCTCAGGAACAACATCCTCTGCAGGCGGTGTCAATGTCCTTAACACTTCCTGAAGCTCTTCCTCTAGAGCCTGCACCTCCTCCTGCACTTGCACTTCTGTACTTTTCCTTTGTGTAGTAACAGATCCTTTTACATCACAGCTTACCTCACACATGCCATTCTCCTCTTTGGAATCCTCCACCTCTTCACTCCACAAGCGCCCAGGCCCTTGCTTGCGCACTGGGCTCTCAACAGCTATCACGCTGGTAACTGGTGCTTCACCAGTTTGCTCTGGTGCCCTCCTCAGCTTCACGCACTCTGCCGCCATATGGTCGTACGCCCCACATATTCTGCACGTACGTCTCTGTCCGGCATACGATACCATAACTTGCGTCCTGAAGTCCTCCAACACGACGTAAGACGGTATGGGATGTCTCAGAGTCATCTTCAGGGAAAAGGTACCCTCCGGACGTCCCATGTAAGCACCTGTCGTCCACTTGCCCTTTTGTGCCAGATGTACGGTTCCATATGTCTCAAAAACACTCCTTATGTCAGCCTCATCTGCCTCAAATGGGACATTACGTATCTTAACCCACGTAAAGTGGCGAGATACGTCGATCAAACGCACCTTCACAGCTGGAGTAGCGTCAAGACTCACGTCTTGGAACCTCGTCACCAAAGACTCATACACGGACGTGGAATTCAGTTTGACGAAGATTCTATAAGCCCCATTCAGGGCTACACCATACACCTCATCGTCCTGGATTCCATAGGTCTCCCTAATGATTGTTGGGAGTAAGACTTGCACTGAAGAGGGTGAAATCGCCCCACGAAGCAGCTCAATACCAATGGTATTTACGCGCCTCCTCACACTCAGCGCCATGTTGATACAAGGTAGCTCGCCTGAACAGCAGAGGGGTGCAGCGCACCTCACTCGACCGTGGTCAGGCAGCGAATGAGTAAATTGACGGTAACTTGTCCCCTCCTTTCTTCTGTACTAAAAGATGTTTGAGCATATTATTAATTCATTTTGATTAGTTTCTGATCGATCTTATTTCTTTATACTGAATAAATGTTTTTTTTGCGCAGCATGTATAGTGTTAGCTCTCTTTGCTAATGTTAACTCTCTTTGCTACCCCAATCCACAGATGATAGGTGTTCTCTAAGCCCATTGTAATCTGATAAAAAATCTGGGACTGTTACTGAATCATCCCTACTATCATACTTCCATTCAGTGCTAAAGATAATTGATTTGTGGTCGCTTGCACCGAGTTTTCTGTAATTTCTAATTAGCAAGGGTTTCCTCGTTTGCAGAACCAAGTCAAGCAGGTTATTTCCCCTCATAGGTTCTGTAACAAACTACTTTAAAAAACAGTCCTGAACTTTCTCTAAGAAGTCAAAATTCCCGGTCAAAGAATTCCAATCAATCTGACTAAGGTCCTCTAGAATTATTACGCTGTCGTGTCTTGTGGCCTTAACAAATTCTTCTCACAGTAATCTTCTTTGGTCCCTGTGACATGCAAAGAGTATGTTACACTTTATTCGGCACATGTACACATTCCCATATAGGCTGCCTCCCAACTAGTAAACCAGGTGCTAAGGGTTTAACGATCTTTGGGGGCCTCGTTGTTAAGTCAGTACGCTGGTTCATTAACCAATCGCAAATGGGTCTGCCAAGTGCTGAGGTGACGTGTTAGCACTCACAGTCAACACTTGCCAGACTCATATAGCCACTGGTTGAGCACGGTTCTCTCTCTCTCTCTGGCTTTTGTCTTTGCCTTGATTGCCGTTTGGTACACTTATACTCCATTCTTGTACATAGTGCACATAAATACTTGGTGAAGGAAAATACAAGTTAAATACTACTACTGTTATTATTTTCGTTCCAAACCCATTATGACCAGGTCAACAGGCCATCATCACCTGTGTACATAATAGTCCCTATCCAAGTTTGTGGGATGGGATATCATGCCTAAAATAAAATTTTCATGCCCCTCTGAAAATTCTACCCAGACTCTGTCTTTGTTATTTCAGACTTTATACCCATGTTTTTGCAGCAGTCCAAGTGATCTCGGACATACAGTGCCATCCCACCTCCATTTCTGATGCTTATACCTACATGGAACAATTTAACACATTGAATATGACATTCAGTATGCATTTCCCGATTTTTCTTATTGAACCACGTCTCAGTTATGGCAATTACGTCACTGTCAACTCGTCCATCTTAGTTCTAGCATTACTACTATTTGTATAATATAAATTTAGAAACCCTCCCTTCTTTTTTCTTTTCCTGCTCATTTCTGTTCTTCCACTACCCCTACTATTGCCCTTGTCACCTAGTGCCACTAGCTTTCCAATATCCATCAATAACTCTACCTCATTCTGCCTGTAACTGGTTTTCCTAAAACTCACAATATCACTACACTGAGACTTCATTGCTTTCTCAAAAAAACTGATGCCACTAGCCATTTCTAATTTAAAGTCCTAACAGCTCCCTCCACTGCATTGTCCACTACTCCCACCCCAGACCCAGATAAGTGAACCCCATCCCTGGCATACATGTCATTTCCATCATAAAAGATGTACCAGTTGTTTATCAGTGTTACTGCATTTTCCATACAGTGTTTGTCCAACCAACAATTAACACCAATTTCCCTGGACAACCAATCATTTCCAACTTCTGTCCTCGGCAAAATACCCAGTATCACAGGTCTTCCTTCTTCCAAATTATGTCTATCGCTAACCTTTACCTGTTAATCATGTCCTCGCTTCGTCTACCAACATCGTTGCTTCCAGCAGTGAGACACATAATAGGATTGCTCCCAATACCTCTCATGATGTAGTCCAGAAAGTTAATAATATCTTCCATCCCAGCCATGGAAAACACACCTGCCTCCTCTTCCTATCTCTAAGACAAAATACTATACATGTACTTAACTGACTGACCCCAACTAAAACAATATTCTTTTCTTGACTGGCAGCGTTCATAATGTTCTCGACGGTCTTTGCAGAGATGGTTTCGCTGGGATGTTTTCACTGGCAGGCCTCGCTGTGTCGTTAACTATGGTCCTTGTTGGAACTGTCTTCGTTGCATGGTCTTGGATTCACATTCGTCTGATAACAAGATAATGTATACCATTTATAAACAACCTTGAGCTTACATTGTCAATGTCCACAGCCCTTTCTTGGCCCAGGTATTTTAAGAGAAGGTACAATTCATCCTGCCTTATTGTCACTTCTGACAGCTTAGAATGGTATACCATACTGACAAGATGAAAATTAAACACATGTACAACATCTGGGTATCTTTATTGTAGACGTTTCGCCAACCAGTGGCTTTATCAATAAAAATTCAAGAACATAATTGGAAGACAATAGAACTATATACAAAAGATGAGGTAATCAGTCCCTCAACCTTGGAGATGAGCACAGGAAAGAAGGCTGGTGCTTATATACTAATGTCAGGTGGTAAGAGATGTGTGGCAGACGAAGACATTGTCACTGCCATTCGGGATTCCCCGTTGGAAGTAAGTCATACCCGAGGGACGGGTCAGTATTTTGATACATGTACAACTTGTCAAATACTGCAACATTATGGAATCTTGGTTCAGAGGACATCACTACAATCTTCTTCAGTACTACTGACCCGTCCTCGGGGTATGACCTACTTCAACTGGGGAATCCCGCCTACTAGAGACAATGTCTTCATCTGTTACACGTATCTTACACCCTGAGGTCAGTAAATGAGCGCCAGACTTTTCACGATTTCGGCGCTCTTCAGCAACTCCAAGGCTGAGGGACTGATTACCCCATCTCTTGTACATGGTTTTATTGATAATGCCACTGATTGACGAAACATCTGCAATAAAGATACTTGAATGCTGCACATGTCTAATTTTCACCTTAGACACAGTTCTTGAGGAGGTTCCCTTGCTGGATCAGGATTTTGTATCTTGGCAGCAAAGTGTTCAGCAAAGTGATCTTTTTTCCAACTGCTAATAGAGACAGTCTCATCCAGTCGAATTAGAGGGGAATAATTTCAATAGGTGAACAACCTTGATGGTTATTCACCTGATCTCTCTACAACCACGGTGCTCTCAACACCAGCTCCAAGGCTGAGGGACTGATTACCTCATCTTTCATATATAGTTCTACTGTTTTCTAATTAAGTCCTAGAATCTGTATTGAAAAAGCCACTGGATGGCGAAACGTCTACAATAAAGATAACTAGATGTTGCACAAGTCGGTATTGTATACCTGTCTTGCAGTATTTTTTTTGTGGTAGCCGCCTATCTAGACACGACCCACTTTTGATAAACTTCTATTTGCCAATAGGTTTGCTTGTTCAAGTTCGTGTTATAGTGGAATGTCTCTTAATAAGGTGAGGGATGCATTTGTGTTACAAATGTTTAGTGAATGCATTTACTAGCTTATCAACGTCATCATGGAGAAAAGCATACAATTCCGAGGAGGTAAAATCCGACCAGTTTCCTCTCACCCACAACCAGGATGTAGTGTCGATTCTTTACTTATTTCTTTTGAAATATTTAGTGTCGTAAGACAGGCTTGTGGTCAGATGATCCAACATAGCAAAGACTTTGCTTGTGACTGTTCCTTTCGACAGATTACTCGCTACAGGGTCATGGGAGGAGCCACAGATGTGAGTAAAGAAGTCACCAAACTTTTTCATGTAAAGCATTGAGTGTTCATTAAAATTCCTCTGAATAAAATGTTGGCTGAAGTCACCAACAATTGTAATAAGTTGACATTTAAGTTGAGTCAGAAGGCAGTCCACATTTTTCATCCGGAAATTGATTGGGTTTGCTGGCTGCTATTGAAGTATGTACGTTGCACTTGCTAGTACAGAGGTACTAACAAGTGCAACGTACACTGTTCCCAGGTGAATAGGAATGGCAATACCAGTGAGCTGGACATGCACACTTTAACAAAAAAGCATACTGGAACGCCCCCTGCTTGACCTTGTCTGTCTTGTCGAAACAATGAGGAGTAACCAGTAATTCAAGCAAAATTTTCCGGAATCCTGTTGTACAAAAACATTTTAAAAACGGCGATCAAGTCAGGACGATTAGTTTGCGAAACTGTGTAAGCTGATCTACATTGGAAATAATGCCCGAATGCTAGCAGACAGGATGCTGAGAGACTAGTTCTCCCCCCACTCTCTCGCTCTTTTCAGGTAGTGTTTACATCAACATTAGTAAGGAAGGCTTACCACAGTCTGCAGCCAACACTGTAAACACACTGCCAGTGTGCTTATCTCTTACGGATATTTTTCTTCATGAAATTCTTGCGATGGACAGTCTACGGAGCTGCGACATTTTCTTACTTAAGACTTTTTTTAAATTATGTAGCAATTCATTCAGTGATTAATTAATTGAGTTTGGCATATAGGGGAGTTAATGAATCGGGGAATGATAACGGGGATAAGGCGGAATAATGGAGTAATGGGAGGAAGTACACAGGAGAAGGAAGGAGGTAGGTAGGTAATATGACAGGTCAGTGGTGACCACCATGATCTCTCATTAACTCTCCACTACTCAACCCTCAGTACTTGAAATAAAATAATAAATTAAATAAATAAATAACATGGGCAGTGAATATTACTACTCTACTCAAAAACAGTTTATTATTATGTCCTTGTACAATAATATATTTGGGAACAGGAGAACACTGTCGGGTTTAAATAAATGGGGATGGCATACATAAGCAATGAGACAAGGGTTAAAAATGATGAAAAACTGAATATAACTTAAAATATAAGTACAGTAGGACAGTTCACCTCTGAACTCAGACCTACACAGCACGAGCACTGCTCCGAGCCAGTGTGCTACCCAATGTCTCCAACAGTCTCTCCTCCAGAGACTCCAGCAGCCCTCTCTCAGAGCTCTGCACACAGGCAGCAGCTCAGCCCGAATCTCTTGCCCAGAGCACCGCCAGAATCTCATTTTCTAGCTGTGTCTTAGAGTTTGTATTGTCCTGCCCGCATCTTCCCTTAACCCTAGCTTTTGAGGGTATACCCTCCATGGGTCACACCACGTGTTTTTACACCAAAGGTAGATTTCGCCAGAGTCAGTAACCACTCCTTACTGTCGCCGTCAAGAACACAAGACCTGAGACCGAGACGGCCCCAGGAGTCTTCCTCTAGTATCACACTTCCCTGCTAAAGCAAGGGGTGTGACAATATGCACTGGTTGGTTAAATCAACCTTTTGACTTTAAAAGCACAGTTGACTTACAACACAAGTTTAACGAGTCGACTACAGAAGAGTCATGAAGACTGCATAAAATTTGCTCATCAAGTGTTAAAAATCAATTAAGCCTTAAAATATGGAATAATTTAATCAATGTATATTCACTGAGAGATTTATATATCCTGATCATTAGAAAAAGTTATTTGCTTTTCTAAACATTATCTTGCAATACACATTATTTGAAAAAGTGCTTTTGTAATAAATAAATTTTAACTATACTCAGTATCCAAACCTATTAGCATCAGAATTTTTTCATAAATATAGGCATTTATATCATTAAAATGTACTGTCACGGAACTATATGTCCGTAGGGTGGGCGAGGAAAAAAAGATAAAACAGTAACAGCAGAGGAAGCGATAGAGAAGGAGGTTAAGAAGAAAGAATAGGAAGGAGAGGAGGAAAACTATTAGTAGTAACATTAGCAGTAGTAGTAGAAGTAGTAGTAGTGGTAGTACTAACAGTAGTAGTAGATGGAAGAAAACTGGGAAGAAGAGGACGATTAGGAGGAGGAAGATGAGAGCAAGAGGAAATGCTATGGAGAAGGTTCAGGAAGATTAGAGTAAAAATGAGAATGAGGTTAAGAAGGAAGACAAAGTTTAAAAGTAGGAAAAGGCTATGGAAATGGATAAGGTTAAGGAAGAAGAGGAGGACAAAAAGGAAGACGAAAATGCTTATCATAGGATTATTAAAAGTTGGTCAAATTAAACGTATTTAGCTGAAAAAAAATCGGTGTCTCTTAACTGAAATTGTCAAGAAACTAGTAAATATCAAATGGTTCAAAGAATTCACGAATTAGAGATATAGTTTAGGATTTTTTAGTTATTGCCTGAATGTTAATTGGATTAATTCATTTCTAGAAAATATACATGACTGTGCTGATGGTGACTTAGGTTGCAGACGAGTGGATCAAAGTGACCGAGAGCGACCTGGAAACTGATGCGTAATTGTCTGAATTGTGATATAAATTCAATTGTAGTCAGACAAAATCAGTGACAAATATAGTGTTAAGATGATTTATGTTCTTACTTACAATATAAGGATGAGTGATGCTTCCTAATAAACTCTCTCCTAGCTGTAAAATATAATTTTGTTTTCCATATATAATTCTCATGGCTTTTGAGTGAATTAAGAGATTTAGAGAGGATATTAGAAATAAATATAAGACAGTTTAGTAGTAACACATTTATTTTTGTGATGAGAGAAACTTTCAGTTGAGTACCGTTACTGAAGATAATTTTATCAGATTGGTGAGAGGCTACAGCATTATGTATCCTCTGGGATTGTTGGCAATCTACTGAAGGAGATGATGCACCTGGTACACCACCAGGGTACTGAAGGAGATGATGCACCTGGTACACAACCAGGGTACTGAAGGAGATGATGCACCTGGTACACAACCAGGGTACTGAAGGAGATGATGCACCTGGTACACCACCAGGGTACTGAAGGAGATGATGCACCTGGTACACCACCAGGGTACTGAAGGAAATGATGCACCTGGTACACCACTAGGGTACTGAAGGAGATGATGCACCTGGTACACAACCAGGGTACTGAAGGAGATGATGCACCTGGTACACCACTAGGGTACTGAAGGAGATGATGCACCTGGTACACCACTAGGGTACTGAAGGAGATGATGCACCTGGTACACCACCAGGGTACTGAAGGAGATGATGCACCTGGTACACCACCAGGGTACTGAAGGAGATGATGCACCTGGTACACCACCAGGGTACTGAAGGAGATGATGCACCTGGTACACCACTAGGGTACTGAAGGAGATGATGCACCTGGTACACCACCAGGGTACTGAAGGAGATGATGCACCTGGTACACCACCAGGGTACTGAAGGAGATGATGCACCTGGTACACCACCAGGGTACTGAAGGAGATGATGCACCTGGTACACCACTAGGGTACTGAAGGAGATGATGCACCTGGTACACCACTAGGGTACTGAAGGAGATGATGCACCTGGTACACCACTAGGGTACTGAAGGAGATGATGCACCTGGTACACCACTAGGGTACTGAAGGAGATGAAGCGTCTGGTCCATCACCAGGGTATTGAAGGATCTGAAGCACCTGAGCATCACCAGGGTACTGAAGGACCTGAAGCACCCGGTGCATCACCAGGGTACTGAAAGAGATGAAGCACCTGGTCCATCACAAGGATACTGAAGGAGATGAAGCACCTGGTCCATCACAAGGATACTGAAGGAGATGAAGCACCTGGTCCATCACAAGGGTACTGAAGGAGATGAAGCACCTGGTCCATCACAAGGATACTGAAGGAGATGAAGCACCTGGTCCATCACAAGGGTACTGAAGGAGATGAAGCACCTGGTCCATCACAAGGGTACTGAAGGAGATGAAGCACCTGGTCCATCACAAGGGTACTGAAGGAGATGAAGCACATGGTTCATCACAAGGGTACTGAAAGGAGATGAAGCACCTGGTCCATCACTAGGTTACTGAAGGAAGTGAAGCACCTGAGCATCACCAGGGTACTGAAGGACCTGAAGTACCTGGTGCATCACCAGGGTACTGAAGGAGATGAAGCACTTGGTCCATCACCAGAGTACTGAAGGATCTGAAGCACCTAATCCATTACCACGGTACTGAAGGAGCTGAAGCACCTGGTCCTTCACCAGGGTACTGAAAGTGGTGAATCACCTTGCCCATCATCAGATTACTGAAGGAGCTGAAGCACCTGGTCCATCACCAAGGTACTGAAGGTTGCGAATCACCTGGTTCATCACCAGGGTATTGAAGGAGCTGAAGGATCTGGTCCATCACTAAGTTACTGAAGGAACTGAAGCACCTGATTCATCACCAGGGTATTGAAGGAACTGAAGCTCCTGGTCCATCACCAGGGTGTTGAAGGAGCTGAAGCACCTGGTCCATCACCAGGATACTGAAGGTGATGAATCACTGGTCCATCACCATGGTACTGAAGGAGCTGAAGCACCCGATTCATCACCAAGATACTGAAGGATATGAAGCACCTAGTCCATCACCAGGGTGCTGAAGAAACTGAAGCACCTGGTCCATCACCAGGTTACTGAAGGAGCTGAAGCACCTGGTCCATCACCAGGGTGTTGAAATGGCGGAAATATCTGGTCCATCAACAAGGTACTGAAGGTTCTGAAGCACCTAGTCCATCACCAGGTTACTGAAGGAGATGAAGCACCCGGTGCATCACCAGGGTACTGAAGGGGCTGAAGCACCTGAGCATCACCAGGGTACTAAAGGATCTGATGCACCTGGTCCATCACCAGGGTACTGAAGGAGCTGAAGCACTTGCTCCATCACCAGGGTACTGAAGGAGATGAAGCACCTGTTGCATCAGCAATGTGTTGAAGGAGCTGAAGCACCTAGTCCATCACCAGGGTACTGAAGGATCTGAAGCACCTGCTCCATCACCAGGGTGTTGAAGGAGCTGAAGCACCTGCACCATTACTGGACGTTGAAGGAGCTAAAGCATCTGGTCTGTCTCCAGGGTACTGAAGGAGCTGAAACACCTGGTCCATTACTGGGTGTTGAAGGAGATGAAACATCTGGTCTGTCACCAGGATGTTAAAGGAACCGAGGTCTACGTCATAATCTGAAACAATGTGAAACAATGTATATATTAATCTCTGAAATTTTGTAGAATGCAGTATTATGTTCTATTGTGTTGGTGACGGGGATTAGCGAGGCTTCCAGACAACGTCGGCTTTGTTTGGAAGCTCCTCTATTCGTCGTCAATTACCAAGGATTATACCAGGAAATCTTGAGTCCAGCGACTTTATTGATGCTATCCAGGATTGTTTTTCAAAACAGTTTGAGGCAGAACAAACTGGAGGGAATAACCTGCTCGATGTTATTCTACCCAACAAGGAAACACTAATTAATAATCTTGAGGTAAATGATAAGCTTGGGAAAACAATCACAAATCATTCAATTATAATGTTTCATGGAAATACTCTAACAGTTACAACCAAATCAAACGTCCCTGAGTTTTGCTTAACCGATTTCTTCAGGTTTATATATTACCTGGGTGGGTTGAACTGGTGTGAACTGACTGGCCTGGGTGGGTTGAACTGGTGTGACCTGACTGACCTGGGTGAGGTGAATTGGTGTGACCTGACTGGCCTAGGTGGGGTGAACTGGTGTGACCTGACTGGCCTGGGTGGGTTGAATTGGTGTGACCTGACTTGCCTGGGTGGGGTGAACTTGTGTGACCTGACTGGTCATTTATCTTGTGGGTGTAGTAATCGATGAAGGTTGCCAATATAACCTTTTCCAAAGCATAGTTTTAGCTGCCTAGGCAACTTGTTTTAAATAGGGGAATTACATCGAAAATGTCTCTAAATGGTCAAACAACAGATAAAACATTTCATAGGCCAAACGAGGAGAGACATGCTTAAGAAATAAATCTATTCAATAAAAGAGAGAAACAAAAAAATAAGGGAAGCCTAAAGAAATTAAAAAGTAAAAGTTGCAAGGGATTCAAGGATTAACCCAAAATGTTTGTTTCAGGTATAAGAAGATAAGAGTGAAGGAACACTGCAGCAGGCTTACTGGCCCATGCTAGGTGGATCCACCTCACACCCACCCACAACCACTAATGTACTTGTGTGATAAATGATTTAGAACCCGACATGTTGAATAATGAGACACACTCAGTTTTGTGGAATCTTTATTGAGGAAATGTATCGGTACATCGATCCTCTTTGTATTCGACTGATAAAGCCATTGTGTGCCGTAACGTTACTTCAGTAAAGATGCCACAACTAATGTACTTGTCTAACCAATATTGAAAGCTACACAACATTTACGCTTCAATGACGTGTCCACAATGACTCATCCACAAGTCTAATACCAAACCAATGCTTTTCTATAACGTTTTTATATCCTGTCTTCGCTAGATATTTTTAGCACATTATTTACATCCCCTCTATTTATTGCTTTTTTTTCCATTTATACACCTCCATCATATTTCCCTCCCTAATTCTACGCCTTTCTACAGAGTACAGATTCAGTGCCGTAAATCTGTCCTCTTAAAAATTATTTCTTCTCTTTACATTTTGCAGGCATTTATATCCAATTGGTAATACGGTGACTGGAACTGTGTAGCATAATCAAAATAAGGCCTTTCTAATAATAGGGATGAAGCATAACGTGAGGACTCCTGTTATACTTCTTTTTATGAAGCCATGCATTTAATTTGCTGTTTTGCGAACACTTATACACTGTTGTCTTGGCTTTAGATTACTGCTATCGAGAACTATTTTTTCTACAATCGCAGTGATTAAGATCTACATTATTTAGTTCGTAAGTGTCATGATTATTTTCTTTCCCAAGGCTTAGAACTATGTAAACAATCAAGGGCCCAACACTGACCCCTGTGGAACACCGCTTGTGACGCATCCCGACTCTGATTTCTCCCTATTTATAAGACTCTGTTGCCTATGTGACATCCACGCCTTTATCCAAGAAACAGTTTCCATTCCTATTCCGTGAACCTCTACTTTCCTCAACGATGTCTGGTCTGGAACTCTATCAAAAGCCTTTCACAAAATACCATATTCATTACCATGATCTGCCTCCTTAAATACCTTACTGAAAAAAAGTTAGTATATTATTAAGGCAGCACCGCCCCATTGTAGAACAGTGCTGAGATTCATTGATCAATTTATGTTTTAAAGGAGGTTTAGCTAATTGGTCTATACTTCGAGGCTAATGAACTGTCTGCTTTTTAGATGGGTGTCACATTTGTTAATTTCCACTTTTTCATCAGTATGCAAGTCTGTAGTTCAAAGGTCGAAGACTACCTCAGAGTTTGCTAAGTTAATCCTTACATTTCACTATAGCCCTTGAGAACAGTTTAACAGGGCCTGCATAACTTACTTTCGTCCATAACTTACTTTTGTCCTGACCTATATAGTGGTTTGATTTCTGAAATTTCTCTATTATCTTCCTGGATAAATATTGAAAGCATATACGTGTTGAAGACTTTACGCCTTTCCTTGTCACTCACGGTAAGCTGATCAGGGCCGGTAGCATAGATTTTATTGCTATAACAGAGACCTAGTTTAGCCTGAGAGATAAATGCCTTCGTAACCATGTGGTTACGTTATGTGGACGACGTCCTTATAATAGCTCATAAACATTTTAATTAGCACCGAACAAGGTGTCATCGGATTTTTCCCAAGAGCACGCCGAATTTGGTGTTTGAAGTTTCTTGATGAGGAATGTGCATATATTAACCAAACCTTCACTGATCAACAGTTGCCTACCTTTTTCATCAAGAACTGTATTAAAAAGATTTGACGAGGACCAAGGTGAAGAACCTTGAATAGGTCATTGCAGGTGTTTACATAATCCCTGGTGGAGGCTGTGACAGAGTATATGTTGGAGAAACAGCACGTACCCTCCATGTAGAAACGACAGCTTAAAAAAAAGCATGTGTGAGACACAGGAACTCCTACAACCATTTAATAAGATTCAGTGGCGCGGCCCGCCTAGTGATCAAAGAACCAAATTTCTACAGACGTATTTGTCGCGAATTATCTTCAATCGCCACTTCAGATCCATTAAAAAAAGGTAGCCTCTTCATTTCGGAGGTATGCTATCACATAGCAACTGCTACTACTAATATTGCCTATAATTTGGGCCAGTAGGTCTACAGCAGTGATTCTGTTCTTTCATCTCATGCTGTACCTATATCTAACCTCTGTGTCAATGTATTAAAACCATACCACGAGCGGGGTTAGAACCCGCGATCAGAGAGTCTCAAAACTCCAGACCGTGTCGTTAACCACTTGGCCAGCTAGCCACAGTAAGATTCATCCAACTAGATATTGTGACTAGCTGGCCCAGTGGCTAACGCGACGGTTTGGAGTTTTGAGACTCTGATCGCGGGTTCTAACCCCGCCCGTGGTATGGTTTGTTTTCAATCGTGTCATTCCTATTTCATGAGTCAATGTATTGTTTGTAACGGCATGACAGAACTGCTAGAGGGCGAAACGTTGCCATAATAAAATGTCACTTTTACATAATATATTGTCGGTAATTCTGCTATTATTGCTAAGTGGATGAAAAAGGTGATCCCATGTATGAAAAATCTTTGTTTAGAGGACAGACTGAGAGCACTAAATCTGCGCTATCTAGAAAGGGGTAATGTCCGTAATTTGTAAATTAGGAGGAGGTGCGGGTTAATAAAAATATTATCCAGAGGGCTGAGGAGGGGTTGTTGAGGTGGTTCGGACATATAGAGAGATTGGAACGAAATAGAATGACTTGGAGAGAGTATAAATTTGTAATGGAAGAAAGGCGGGATAAGGGTCGGCCTAAGAAAGATTGGAGGGAGGGGGTAAAGAGGTTCTGTAAGCGAGGGGCTTGAACTTCTAGCAAGTGTGCGTAAGTGTGTTAGATAGGAGCGAGTGGAGACGAATCGTTTTCATGACTTGACGCGCTGTTGGAGTGTGAGTAAAGTACTATTTTTGAAGGGATTCAGGGAAACCGGTTAGCTGGACTTGAATCCTGGAGGTGGTAAGTACAGTGCCTGCATTCTGAAGGAAAGGTGTTGATATGTTGCAGTTTTCTAACTGTAGTGTAGGCACATCTCTGGCAAGAGAGTGATGGAGTGAATGATGATGGGTGTGTTTCCTCTTTCTTGGGCCACCTTGCTGTGGTGGAAAACGACCAATGTGTTAATGAAAAAATAAAAAATGATAGAGGTGTATAAATGTAAAACAAGAATAAATAAATGAAGTGCTAACAATATCTAAACAAGACAGGACTCACAGCAATGTGTTCAAATTGAAAAAAAAAATGATTTAGAAATGGTATAGAAAAGCACCGGTTTAGTGACAGAATTGTGGATGACTGGAACTGACTCCCGAGTACATCCAGTGAAGAGAAAACCATGTGTAGCTTTAAAAATAAGTTTGACAAATACACTAGTTGTAGGTGGGTGGGAGTTAGACCTACCTACCTAGTGCCAGTAATCTAACTGCAATGTTGTTGTTGTAGTAGATGCAAAACTGTATGTACGAGATAAAAGTTGGCGCACTGCATCATTATGCACACTTGTCTTATTAATTAATGCTTTAGAAAACAGGGAAGTTGATGATTGAAACACCTCTGCAGCACTTATTTATCTTTATTGTGGAAACGTTTCATCAGCGATTGGTTTCCTCAGTCCAGTAAAGAGAAGAATGGTTGAAGATGAGGAGTTGGAGTAAATCAGTCCCTCAGCCTGGAGTCGATATAATCACTCAATCAATCTTGATAAAAGTACAACACATGCGCGGAGAAACACCTTATATAGAGTTAGTTAAAAAAGACTCAAGTAGTTATATATTGCAGATGGTTGAGGCTAGACACTGGCAGGAGGCGCCCATGGAAAAATCCACAGGTGGAAATAGGTCATAGCTGTAAGTTAGCCAAGCATAGAATTCTTTTCAAGATCCCAAAATGTTGACAAGAATGACACATGAGCAACAGATACGTACCTTCATTCTGAAACGTTTCGGAATGAAATTACTTAACGGTTGCACATGTGTCTTATTAATTGTCGATATTATATTCTATTATCAAATTCATACTGTCATATACAGTAATACAATGGTATCTTGGTACAGAGGATATTTTCGTCAACTTTACTGCCTGATCGTGAGAAAGTTTGGATTCGAGATGGAACTACCCGGCAGGTTTGCTATACTGCCTCTCAGTGATTACCTTCTTCTACTAACTGTCCCCGCCTGTCCTGTCGTCAAAATCTTCTTCTCCTCACCTCCTTGATGGTATATAAGTCTCTATTGTGTTGCTTCAGCTTCACATTGTTCCAGACTACGAAGGAGAACTCTTCTCCAGGCTGAACGACTCACCACATCAAAACTACGTCTTCGAGGGTGACTGATTACATCACGATTTTTTACATCTCTACTGCTTCTGCTGCCTAATCTGTATTCGACTGAAGAAGCCTACTGTGTAGGTGAAGCGTTTCAGAATGAAGATATCTAACTGTAGTACATGTGTCTTATTTATCAATGGTATTGTATTTGCCATTTTTATATTCACGCATCCATAATTTTGCTGTTTGATATGTTGTATTTCAGCACAACATATATTGGTCTACCTAATTACAAATATTTTTTTTGGCGTCAGATCGGATATTGTTTGTCGGAAATATTTTTTAACACACTGGCAGGGTTACCTGAAACAGAAAAAAAGACTTTCACCATCATTCACTCCATCACTCTTTTGCTTGAGGTGCGCCGATACTACAGTTCAAAATAGAAAGTATTTCCACAAATTCTTCAGAGTTCACCTCTAGGACTCAAGTCCGGCTAACTGGTTTCCCTGAATCCATTCGTATATATTTATATATATATATATATATATATATATATATATATATATATATATATATAAATATATATACACTTTATAAAAGAGATTACAAAAAATGTTTAATAAAGCTCAATATAGTTTGGTTAGGAAAAAATGCTTTATTTATATCCAAATAAGTTGATTTCCACAAAGGGAAAATTCGTTTCCTCGGATCAAGAGCTTTCCATCAGCAACAAGGCAAGTGCCAAGAATGGAACTAGGAGTAATTTCTCCACATTCAATAATTATAGTGCTAAAGCAAAGGAAAAGAAGCAGAGCAGTAGACCTACTGATGGAAACAGTCAGGTCTTCCACACAATGATTCCCTCATAGACATACGAACATAATTAAAACAACTTACTCCAGTGTCAGTCATTACTCTTCTCATTGTTGCTAGCAGTTTTTGATATGAGAGTTTGACTGATAGGTAGGTAGGTGGATAGCTAGTTAGGTAGCTAGCTAGGAAGTTAGGTAGGTAGTTATGTAAGTTGGTAGGCAGAGTGGAAGGTACGTAGGTAGCTTGGAAGGTAGGCAGGTAGTCAGGAAGGTTGGTAGGTTAGTAGGTAGGTAGTCAGGAGGGTTGGTAGGTTAGTAGGTAGGTAGTTAAGTAGGTAGGTAGGTAAGTAGGCTAGTAGGTATGTAGGTGGGTTAGTAGGTAGGTTAATAGGTAGGTTAGTAGGTAGGTTGGTAGGTAGTCAGGTAGGTAGGGGGTCAGGTAGGTAGACATGTTAGTAGGTAATTAGGTAGGTAGTCAGGGTGAAGAATGGGAGAATCATTGTAATTCTTGCAAGTCTTGTAAGTCACCAACACCTCTTCAAGTATCCTGTCCTATTCGAACTGTTAATTATGCCGACTCTTTGCCAGTTCAACTTGCAACTGCTGCTACTGCAAGGTGATCGAGACTAGGACCTTGAGTAGCTTTAAAAAGAGATTGGACAAATATATAAGTGGGAGGGGCTGGGTTTGATTGGAGTCATTGGGTACGGGAGTAAATTCTTGGATATCTTTAGGCAGGGATGGTTTTGATAAGGACCTGCCTTGTATGGGCCTTCTGCAGTGTTCCTCCATTCTTATGTTCTATGTCAAATACATAAAGTAGTAAACATTTCTAAACATCTCAAAAAGTACATCTAAATGATGCCTTGTATTTTACACAGTACAAAAATATTACCTTATTAAAAGTAAAGCGGGAAAAATCTATGTAAATATATTTAGTAACTAAACAATGAGCCTAAAAGCATAAACCAACCAGTGATGATGATGAGTAGTGAAGATACACTGTGATGATGATGAGTAGTGAAGATACACTGTGGTGATGTTAGTGATATGTAGTGAAGATACACTGTGGTGATAGTGATGTGTAGTGACGACGAAATCTGATGGTGTCACCACTAAAAATACCATCACTACAAGTATCACCACTGCAAATACCCACACTACAAACATCACCAATACACAAATAACCCGCACATAAAAGACAGAAGCTTACGACGACGTTTCGGTCCGACTTGGACCATTGACAAAGTCACACTAACAGAGGAGGAGCAGGACGGCTATATATAGGCAGGAAGAGGTGGAGGTAGTAGTAGTGGTAGTAGTAGTAGTGGTAGTAGTACAAGAATTGTAAATAATACCGACAGGATGAAATGACACATGCACAACACCCGGGCATCCCCACCGTAGACGTTTCGCCATCCAGCCAGCCACTGGATGGCGAAACGTCCACAACAAAGACAACCAGACGCCGCACATGTGTCTAATTTCATCAGTAGATGTAGTAGAAGAAGAAGAGGTAGTAGTAGTGGTAGTGGTCTTTTATGTGCGGGTTATTTGTGTATCGTTCCAGTCACGGTATTGTGCCTTTTTGTTATTTATAAACATCACCAATATAAGTATATCACTAATGCAAGCATCACAACTACATATATCAACACTGCAAGTATCAACACTGCAAGTATCAACACTGCAAGTATCAACACTGCAAGTATCAACACTGCAAGTATCAACACTGCAAGTATCAACACTGCAAGTATCAACACTGCAAGTATCAACACTGCAAGTATCAACACTACAAGTATCAACACTGCAAGTATCAACACTACAAGTCTCAACACTGCAAGTATCAACACTGCAAGTATCAACACTACAAGTATCAACACTGCAAGTCTCAACACTGCAAGTATCAACACTGCAAGTATCAACACTGCAAGTATCAACACTGCAAGTATCAACACTGCAAGTATCAACACTGCAAGTATCAACACTGCAAGTATCAACACTACAAGTATCAACACTGCAAGTATCAACACTACAAGTCTCAACACTACAAGTATCAACACTGCAAGTATCAACACTGCAAGTATCAACACTGCAAGTATCAACACTACAAGTATCAACACTGCAAGTATCAACACTACAAGTCTCAACACTGCAAGTATCAACACTGCAAGTATCAACACTACAAGTATCAACACTGCAAGTCTCAACACTGCAAGTATCAACACTGCAAGTATCAACACTGCAAGTATCAACACTGCAAGTATCAACACTACAAGTATCAACACTACAAGTCTCAACACTACAAGTATCAACACTGCAAGTATCAACACTACAAGTCTCAACACTGCAAGTATCAACACTGCAAGTATCAACACTACAAGTATCAACACTGCAAGTCTCAACACTGCAAGTATCAACACTGCAAGTCTCAACACTGCAAGTCTCAACACTGCAAGTCTCAACACTGCAAGTATCAACACTACAAGTATCAACACTGCAAGTATCAACACTGCAAGTATCAACACTGCAAGTATCAACACTGCAAGTCTCAACACTGCAAGTCTCAACACTGCAAGTATCAACACTGCAAGTCTCAACACTGCAAGTCTCAACACTACAAGTATCAAATTAAGACACCTGTGCAACATCTGGGTATCTTTATTGTAGATGTTTCTCCATCCAGTGGCTTTATCAATACAAATTCCAGGACATAACTTGAAGACAGTAGAACTATATATATACAGAAGATGAGGTAATCAGTCCCTCAGCCTTGGAGTAGGTGCGAAGAGCACCGTAGTCGTAGAGATGTTGCACATGTGTCTTAATTTCATCTTGTCGGTATTGTATACCATTCTTGCACACTACAAGTATCAACGCCACAAGTTTCAACACTACAAATATCAGTAATTCCAATATCACCACTGTAACACTACTGTATCACCACTATGATAATCATTACAAGTGTAAACAACACAAGTATCATTACTACAAGTTAACACTACTGCAAGTGCCACCACTACAAGTATCACCATTACAAGTATCAGCACTATGGATACCACCACTACAAGTACCACCACTATAAATATCACCACTATAAACATGAACACTACAAGTATCTCCACTACAGCTACCATCACTGCAATCGTCGACACTGTAAGTACTTCATCTACAAGTATCTCCACTTCCACTACCACTACTGCAAGTATCTCCATTACACGTCTCACTACTACGAATATCACTACATGTAGAAATACTTCTAACACCAACACTAAAATTATCACCACTGCAAACATCATCTCTACAAGCATCAACTCTACAAGAATCACTACTACGAGTGCCACTACTACAAGAATTATCAAAGCAAGTATCACCACTACGAGCACCACCACTTCAAGTATCACCAGTACAAGTATCAGTACTTCCAATACCACCGCTACAATGAATCACCACTACAAGTCTCACGTATCACCACTACAAATGTCACCACCATTACAAGACTCGGTACTTCCGGTACCACAGCTTCAAATGTCACCACTACAAATATCAGCACTTCTTATACCATCACTACAAGTATCACCATTGCAAACGTCAACATTACAAGTATCTCATCTACAAGTATCACCACTCCTAGTATCACCACTACAAGTATCAGTATTTTCAATACCAACACTGCAAGTATCACCTCTTCAAGTATCATTACTGAGTACCACCATTACATGCATAAAAACTACAAGTATCAGTGCTCACAGCATCACCAGAATACCAGTATGACAAGTATCACCAGTACAGGTATCACCAGTACAAGTGTTACAACTACAAATACCACCACTACATATATCACCAATACAAACATCACCACTACAAGTACCACCACTACAAGTATCACCACTACAAATATCACAACTACCTTTAGCTCTATGTACTACTACTACTACTACTACCACCATCACCACCACCACCATCAACACCACGATCATGATCACCACTACCTTCAATTCCTCCTCCTATCACCACTACTTCCATCAACACTACTACTACTACTACTGCCATCAACACCACTATTATGATCAGAACTACCTTCAACACCTACCACCAAAAGTACTACCTCTATCAACACTACAACCATCAACACCAATATCATAAACACTACCTTATATCCCACCTACTACCACTACCACTTATCACCACTCACTACCAACACCACTTATCACCACCATTACTATCATCACTACTCTCATTCACACTGCTTCCACCAGCTGTGATAAGCAGTGCACGAGCATGCTGGATCAGGTGCCCAAGGCGGTCACTTGTTTTTCCCATCCCTGAGATGAGACGTCGGTAATATAAGCTTGGCAGGAAGTTCAGTTGAGTGAGACGAGGTATTGTCTAGATAATAATCCCGCTGCCTTTGTTTGAACATGGATTCATAGTTGAAAAGGAATTGTTATATAGATGATCACTGTATCCAAGAATATAAAACTATGTATAAAAACAGGGCTCGTGGACCTTAAGAACTAACATGTTTTGTTCGCCTACGGAGGATGTGAACTGGAAAATCCTATGATGGCGACTGACTTCTGATGACCACGAAAGTAGCTTCACATAGAACTGGAAATGTGCCAAGAAAGATAATTTTTTTTTACAGTCCAATTCTGTTTTTTTCTAGTAGTAGCTCGTCCGAATCTGGCTTGTGTGGATCATTCTCTGAGCTTTCTTATTATGACCGTGTCGAGGTCAACGAATGTCAGGAAATCCAACCCGAGGAGTAAGTCCTCATGCCAGTCGTGGAGGAAGATGTCTATTAGTTTTGTAGTTCCGCTGAGAGTGATTGGTGCATTTTCGATTTTATATTTCATTTGTGTATGTTCCCATTGCTTCCGGGATTGATGATTGTGATAGGCTCTATCTCCTGAACCTTGATATTCAGATGGTTCTAAAGTTTTGGGTTCATGGTCGAACAGGTGCTTCCAGAATCAATGATGACTTTAACTATATTCTGTCCCACCTTGCACATCATTGTTGGGCTTGGTCCCATGAAGATGTTTAAGTAACTGGGACGAACTACTAGTGTGGGACGGGTGTTTGACATACTAATAGAGCAATGGTAATTGTGGAGTACATCCATACCTAGGAGAAGTGGCGTGTATTCAGAGGCAAACATTGTGGAATGAATAACCACGTTACCATGGCACACGAGAGCTGCATCAAGGAGTCCTATCAAGGATGGCTTGTAATCCTTGGCATCTTCTTCAGACAATATACCAATCCTGTTAACCAATCCACAATCCACGACAGTTTGAAGTGAAACCTGGGTAGTATTAAATCCAGACTCCACTATGAAGGAAACATACTTGTTTCCAAGTTTACACTTAAGTTTCAGTAAATCACTGTCTTTATCCTTCACCAGCAACAGTTCTTTGGGGAATTTCATTTTGAAGGTTGGGCGAGGGATTCGAACCCTCGTCTGTAAATTGGCAGGTGAGACGCTTTACCGACTCGGCCACGGGGAGTATAGTAAACAGAAATCGGAATTAGAATATATTCTGAATTTTGTCAGGAGCACTAACTGTAAGCTAAATGAATTCCTTCCCTCGGCCCAGGAGCTTTAGCAGTAGATCTATTCTTGTCCCCTCCTTTTCCTCTCTCTCTCTCTTCCTCAAATACTTCCTACTCTTCCTCCACCTCTTCCTCTTTTTTTACTTTCTTCTCCTTTTCTCCTCTGACTAATCCTCCTCCTCTTCCTCCTCCTCTGTATCTTCTTCCTCTTCCTTCTTTTCCTTCTCATCTTCCTCTCCGTGCCATCTTTAATTTCTCATTTTCATTCTCCCCCTCTTGTTCCACCTCTTTGTTCTCATTTCCCTCTTCCTCCTCCTCTTCCTCGTCCTCTTCCTCTTCCACCTCCCTGTATAGTGATGGCAGGTAGAATAAGTGATGATTGGGATGTAGTGATAGTTGTGGTATAGTGATTGGGATGTAGTGATAGTTGTGGTATAGTGATTGGGATGTAGTGATAGTTGTGGTATAGTGATGGTGGTTGTATAGTGATTGTGGTGTAGTGATATTTGTGGTATACTGTTTGTTCTTGAGTAGTGATGATTATAGTACAGTGATAGTTGTGGTATTGTGATTAATAGTATAGTGATTGTTGTGAAGTGAAAGTTGTGGTAGAGTGATGGTTCTTGAGTAGTGATTATAGTATAGCGATGGTGCTGGTATAGCGATGATTGTGGTGCAGTGATGGTACTTGAGTAGTGTTGTTTATAGCGTCTTCCTACGATCCCGTTGGGGAGGGATCTTATACCTCTGTGCGTCACCTTCATATGTGGTCCTCTACGATGAGCTACTCAAATCGTGTGAAGATCAAACCAGCAGTGGGACAGTAAACGACTCGTCCAAACTAGCACTTGCAACTGCAGCTAGGGGTAGCTTACATATCAAGTTCAATGCGATTTTCTCGCTAAATGAGGCCTTCATTGCCTACAATGAGGCTATCGAGGCCGAAAAACTGATCACTACTACTATTGCTGCACGGGGATTCCAAGTCATGTCTTCTCCAGCCCTGAGGGCCAAGAGGACTGTCTTCTTCAAACGATGTGACATGCTGATTACTACTCAACCCATCGATGAACTCAGGACTTCAATAGAAGATCAGAATTCCTGGGCTTCTGTGGAACATATCAAAATTCCTAATGCTTCGTCAATGCTGAAGATCACCTTTACTGATGTGAACAAGGCAGCCCAAGCTCTTGTTGACGGTATGGCCATCTTCTGTTACTATATCAACCCAAGCCACATCGAAGCCGAAAGATAACACATCACGCAATGCTGGAACTGTTGTTTTTACCTGCACACCACCAAGGACTGTATTATCATAGAAAAAAAATTCTGGTCGACCTTTGGCTGTGAAAGACACGACTTCAAGGCTTCAAGGAATACCCCACGACAGCTCCATGTAAATGCCTGAATTGCAAGAGCGACCGGCACACTTTTGTTGCCAATTGCCCCACGAGAAGAAAAATCCTCATGAAAAATAAAGTAGACCAAAAGAATACATCCACAAAGTCTCCATTATATGCTGCCATCACGAAAATTCAGGCATATACCGCCAAGATTCTCAAGGCCACTCTGCCCTCTCCCTTCACCAACAACATAGGTGCTCCTACTAAAGTCTATTACTGTATGATGTATGTCCATATGTACAATATGGCTTCACCTTTAACTCCATCATCAATGAAATCTTCACATTCAACAAGCCAAGCTTCATCTCTGATTCTCTACCCTCAGCAGGCATAATATTAAGTCAAAGAACATCAACCTCGCAGTCTCTGCAGATGTGATTTCTCCACCAGAGGACGGTACTCACGCGGAACCAACTCCAGCCAGCGACGAGACTCCCACAAATCCTCACCACTAATGTGCCACCTACTACATCCACTACCACTGCCTCCGACCAGCCACCAACTTTACTTCAACTCTGCCAACCTGCTAAAGCAAAAGGAATATCCGAGGAAGAAGACGTTTTCAACAGTCCGGACTATGTCAGCTGGCCAGGTGTAGAGCTCTACACAATTGCCAAGTATAGTACTGCAATGTACTGCAAAGAATTACACGAGCGACTAGAAGATGGAACTTTCAAGTTCACCATCGACTACGAAGGTCCATACACACTTCAAGAAGGCACCGAAAATTTTATAGCACTCTCAGAAATTTCTCGATGAACTACATCTCAAAACCAAAATTCAAATCCATCAAAAATGGTTCCCCTTCTTACAAGCCATAACCTCATCGACCATTTAATATCGTATGCTGTCAGTGGCCCTGAAACCCAACAGAAGAAAAAGAAGAAGACCATTTAATATGAAGTTGAGCGTCCCCAGCGCTCGGGCTGCGGCCCAATGCTGGGGACGCAGCCCCAAAAGAATCCTATAGCGTTTGCTGCCTCTGATCCTCCTGACATTGTCCACTACCACGATGAGGTAATCGTACATGACACGATTGCAAACAAACCATACCACGGGTGTGGTTAGAACTCCAGACCGACGTTAACACGTGGGTCTGGAGTTTTGAGACTCATCGATCGCGGGTTCTAACACCACCCATGGTATGGGAAGGTACTCGTACCTCTAGGCGACACTCCCGCGCCAGGGAGCCAAGGCCGGGTCGCCATCTGAAAAGACCCGGGCCGGGACAGTGCCGGCGAATCTAAGATGATGATAATTATGGTATAAAGATGGTTATGGCACAGTTATGGTGGTGGTATAGTGATGGTTGGTGAGCAGTGATGATTGTGGTATAATGATCGTTGTGGTATAGTGATTATTTTATATGATGATTGTGTAGTGATGATTGTGAAGTGATAGTTGTGGTACAGCGATCATTGGGAAGTGATAGTAGTGGTACAGTGATGATTGTGATGTAATGATGACTATTGAGTAGTGAAAATTGTGAAGTGATAGTTGTGATATAATGACGATTGTGGTGTAGTGATGATTGTGGTGTAATTGTTGATAATTGTTGAGTAGTGATGATTGTGAAGTGACAGTTGTGGTATAGTGATAATTGTGGTAAAGTGATGATTGAGTAGTGATGATTGTGATGAAGTGATAGTTGTGGTATAGTGATGATTGTGGCAAAGTGATGATTGTGGTGAAGTGGTAGTTATAGTATAGTGACAAATGTAGTGGAGTGCTGATTGTGGTGTAGTGATGTTGAGTAGTGATTATAGTGCAATGATTGTGTAGTGATCATTGTGATAGTGAGATGTGTGGTGAAATAGTGATTGTGGGCTTTTAATTCAATAATGATAGCTGTATAGTGATGACTTTGATAGAGATGATTGTGAGCTAGTGATGATTGTGGTGTGAGGTGTAGAGATGATTTTCTAGTGAGGATTGTATTGTGGGATGACTTGTGTAATCATGAATGGTCACTAGTTTTGACTGTAGTGATGATTTTAGTGTAGTGATCTGTGGTGATGATTTTTGAGTAGTAATGACGTGAAATAATAACCGTTGTGTGGTGATGACTTAAGTAGTTACTGCGAATAGATGACTGTTGTGTAGTGACACAACAGCCACTACTACACACAACAGTCATCACTACACACAATCACCACTAGACACAAAAGTCACCACTACGCACAACAGTCACCACTACACACAACAGTACACACACACAACAGTCACTATTACACACAACAGTCACTACTACACACAAGAGTCACACTCACACACAACAGTCACTACACACAATAGTCACCACTACACACAAGAGTCACCACTACACACAACAGTCACTACACACAACAGTCACCACTACACACAACAGTCACTACTACACACAACAGTCACCACTACACACAATAGTCACCACTACACACAACAGTCACCACTACACACAACAGTCACCACTACACACAACAGTCACCACTACACACAACAGTCACCACTACACACAACAGTCACCACTACACACAACAGTCACCACTACACACAACAGTCACTACTACACACAATAGTCACCACTACACACAATAGTCACCACTACACACAATAGTCACCACTACACACAATAGTCACCACTACACACAATAGTCACCACTACACACAATAGTCACCACTACACACAACAGTCACCACTACACACAACAGTCACCACTACACACAACAGTCACTACTACACACAATAGTCACCACTACACACAATAGTCACCACTACACACAACAGTCACCACTACACACAACAGTCACCACTACACACAACAGCCACTACTACACACAACAGCCACTACTACACACAACAGCCACTACTACACACAACAGTCACCACTACACACAACAGCCACTACTACACACAACAGTCATCACGACACACAATCACCACTAGACACAAAAGTCACCACTACGCACAACGGCTTCAGTATATAACGGCTGATGCATCTTAGGGCCAGGATAGTACTTGTTAAACTTCATTGTCGTGCAATCAAATTTGTTGTAGTAAAATAGTGAAAAAACTACTTGGAATAGTTGGAATGAGTACCACAAGTGTATCGTCTTATATACTTTTCCACAAGTGTAGTTTCCTAAACACTAGACTTTCCTACTATTGGCTGCCATAATTCGCCATTTTTGTTCAATAAACACTGATATTCATTTAACTTCAGTATCTATAAAATGTGTTTTTTTTGACTGTCTTTAAAATAATATTGACGATGTTTTCTATAACAAGAATAATACTCTACAAGTTTACCTCAGTTAAGAGCAAATTTGACATTTTACTGGAATAGCTAAAAACACTTTCATAAATTGGAATCAGATCAGCCTCTAAGGAATGCCTTGTCTGATCGACATCAAACTTTTACTATTGGTGGGTTTCATTGAAAGAAAGCTTGCAATTTATTTTGACTTTTGTAAATTTCAATTTGCCAATTTTTTTTCGAACAAATTTCTCGTGTAATAACTAGAAAATGCATTTTCTGATTGTCTTGAAACCCTAAATGGTGGTGTATCATAATCAGAAGTTTCTGCTAATTTTGGGCAGCCTGGGTACCAATTTTTGGATTGGAGAGTAATAAGAAAAAACAATATGCTTCTTACATGAGCGTAAATAATATTAAATAAGAAAATTTGTGTTTTTTTTTTTATTTTAAGCTCAACTTTCCTATTTTGGGACACATTCTCAGCAACTTTTTCATTTGATTTCTCAGAAATTTTTGCTCATTATTAACGAATGTTTACTTGATTAAGTTCAGTTTTAATGTTGATGTAATGTATCCTGGGAAATATTGATGAGACTATTTGCATACCTGGGTATCTAGAGGAAAGTTATAATAGTAGGAATAGACTCCACCGGAATCTATCTTCACTACACATCACTAACACCATCACAGTCCATCTTCACTACACATCACTAACACCATCACAGTTCATCTTCTCTACACATCACTAACACCATCACAGTTCATCTTCACTACACATCACTAACACCATCACAGTTCATCTTCACTACACATCACTAACACCATCACAGTTCATCTTCACTACACATCACTAACACCATCACAGTCCATCTTCACTACTAACACCATCACAGTTCATCTTCATCACTAACACCATCACAGTTCATCTTCACTACACATCACTAACACCATCACAGTTCATCTTCACTACACATCACTAACACCATCACAGTTCATCTTCACTACACATCACTAACACCATCACAGTTCATCTTCACTACACATCACTAACACCATCACAGTTCATCTTCACTACACATCACTAACACCATCACAGTTCATCTTCACTACACATCACTAACACCATCACAGTTCATCTTCACAACACTTCGCTAACACCATCACAGTTCATCTTCACTAGACATCACTAACACCATCACAGATTATCTTCACTACACATCACTAACACCATCACAGATTATCTTCACTACACATCACTAACACCATCACAGTTCATCTTCACTACATATCACGTTCATCTTCACTACACATCACTAACACCATCACAGTTCATCTTCACTACACATCACTAACACCATCACAGTTCATCTTCACTACACAACACTAACACCATCACAGTTCATCATCACTACACATCACTAACAGTTTATCTTCACTACACATCACTAAGACCATCACAGTTCATCTTCGCTACATTTTCACATTTCATTTTCACTACACTTCACTTACACAATCAACGTTCCTCACTATTTAACAGTCAAATAGCATAAATTAGAAAGGTAAGAATTGTTCTGGGACTCTATTGATAGAATATTGTAAATCTTACACAATCAACGTTCCTCACTATTTAACAGTCAAATAGCATAAAAGTTAGAAAGGTAAGAATTGTTCTTGGACTCTATTGATAGAATATTGATCCACCATATTGTAAATCTTACACCATCAACGTTCCTCACTATTTAACAGTCAAATAGCATAAAAGATTTAAAAGGTAAAAATTATTCTTGTAACCTATTGATCGAATTGTTTCCAAATGGATATGAAGAGAATTTCTCTGGTGCTCCCCGAGACCGACCTTGGTCATCCCTACTGCACCGCAACTGTTAACGGACTTGTGAAAGTTGACTTCCTCATTGATTCTGGATCACACCTCTCCGCTATTGACGATAAAATGCTCCATGATACTGGGCTTAGTGAATTCATCAACTATAACAATGTTTCCAATGGACTCGATACTCTAAAGAAAACATGCAAGTTCACTGGAACAATAAAACTTTACATCAAGATCTCCAACGCAGTAATGCGCCATGAGTTTCATGTCTCCGACAGAGGCGTAAACGTACTCGGTAGAGACTTTCTAGGACAACACGATGCTGCACTTACCTTGTCTCGGTCAGGATGCCGTCTCCACTTCAACGCGAAAAAGGAAGACGGCAATTTCGACAAGTTTCTCACTATCCCCTGCGAAGTCTTTGGTCACAAAACAGAAGCCCTTCTAGACACAGGGCAGTCTATGGTGAGTGTGAACCCTGACTTCGTTAGTCCTGACCAACTTTCTCAGCTGGAACCACAAAAAGTAATCGTTAAGTTTCAGACTTGGACTGGAACATCGTTGGAAGAGCTGATTACCACCAACAGACCAGTTCCAATATTGATAAACAACCGCCGCTGGACAAGTCACTGTACCGACTTTCATAAAGCAATTAATTTCGATGTCAACCTAGGCATTAATTTCCTAAAAGACCAAAATTTTGTTCTTTATTTCAAAAAATGTCTTGCACGTCCTCGTAAGAAACCAAAACGATTGGCAAGACAGAAACAGAAGAATTGAGGAGCGACTGTGACAGAAAAGTACAGAAACACCGGTAAATTCGTCATTTTACCAGAGTAACGTGGCTTCAAGAGTATTAGTGTGCTGAGTGACGGACACCGGTAAATAGCCACCAACGCCTCTACACACACACACACACACACACACACACACACACACACACACACACACACACACACACACACACACACACAAAAAAAAAAAAAAAAACAAAAAAAAAAAAAAAAAAAAAAAAAAAAAAAAAAAAAAATAAAAAAAGGAACTCTGAGCAGCCACCTCCACGTGGTGAGTTCTGGGTGTTTTGTCTGACTGTCAGAAGATAATGTCAGGCAAAATAGCTGAGAGCTGCTGTCAGTATACAGTTTGTGTTATGTACAGTATATACACAACACTGCCAGTCATCACTGACTCTCCTACAAAACCAACTTAGTGATGCTTGAAGCTTTAACTCCTTCACATATATAAAATATCAATAATTTCCTAAAATCCTGTTTAAAATTTATCATCTTTCACTAAAGCTTGATTTAAAATATTATGTACATAATTTTTGATTAGCCTTTTAATTCAGGGTAAATTTCAGCTTTCATTCATCTTTTTTTATCGATTATATATATATATATTATATATATATATATATATATATATATATATATATATATATATATATATATATATATATATATATATATATATATATATATATATATATATATTATATATTATTCTTTTTATAGATTATATCTTTTATAATCGTACTTTATAATTTTCTTCTTGGTTAATATATTTTTTTTAATTTCTTCTTTATAAATTTTATTTTTTTTAATATATATATTTTTTAATAATTTTCTAATTACCATTTTTATTCTTTACTGTTTATATATTTACTGTAAACAGTGATATTTGTAGTGGTGATACTTGTAGTGGTGAGGCTTGTAGTGGTGAGACTTGTAGTGAAGATACTTGTAGTGTTTGTAGTGATAGTGGTGAGACTTGTAGTGGAGTGAGCACTGATACTCGTAGTAGTGATACTCATAGATGAGATTTTAGTAGTGATGATGTTGGCAGTAGTGATACTTGTAGTGTTGATACTTGTAGTGATAATACTTGTAGTTGTGGTACTGGTAGCCCTCATACTTTTAGTGATGTATCATCAGGGGTAATTCGTGTAGTGGTTATACTTGAATTGGTGATACTTGTAGTGTTGGTACTGGAAGTACTGATACATGTAGTAGTGAGACTTGGTGATACCTGTAGGGATGGCACTAAAAGTAATGATATACTTGTAGTGGTTGTAGTGGTGATATTTGTAGTGGTGATGCTTGTAGTGTTGATGTTTGTAGTGGTTAGTGTTTTAGGGGGGGAACTTGTAGATTTGATACTTGTAGTGGTTGTACCAGTAATGGTTTATAATTGAAGAGGTGATACCTGTAATGGTGATACTGGAAACACTGAAACTTATAGTGGTGATACCTGTAGTGGTGATAATCTTGCATTGTGTTACTAGTAGTGGTGGTATTTGTAGTGCTGATACTAATAGTGATGATACTGTAGTGGTGATACTTGTAGTGTTGATGCCTGAAGAACTGTTACGTGCATTGGTGATATTTTTAGTGGTGCCACTTGTAGTGGTGATTCGTAGGGATAGTACTGGAAGTACTGGTACCAGTAGCGGTGAAGCTTATAGCTTTGATGCATGTAGTGAACCGTAGTGGTAATACTAATGGTATAGCCTGTAGTGGTGATATTTGAAGCATACTTGTAGTGACCTGTAGTGGTGATACCTTGTAGTGGTGGTACCTGTAGTGGTGATATTTGAAGCTTGAACTTGTAGTGGTGGTACCTGTAGTGGTGATATTTGAAGCTGTGATACTTGTAGTGTGGTACCTGTAGTGGTGATATTTGAAGCTGTGATACTTGTAGTGGTGGTAATGTAGTGGTAGAAGCTGTGATAGTAGTGGTGGTACCTGTAGTGGTGATATTTGAAGCTGTGATACTTGTAGTTGGAACTTGTAGCGGTAGCATTAACTGCTGATAGTTGTATTAGTACTGAATGTGCTAGTAGTACTTGTAGTTGTGATAATTATAGTGGTTATACTTGTAGTGGTGGTACTGATACTTGTAGTAAAGATACTTGTAATGGAGGTACTGGAAGTACTGATACTTGTAGTAATGATACTTGTGGTGGTACTGGAAATGTTATTGTAGTTGTGATACTTGTGACTTCGATACTTGTATTGATGATACTTATAAATGTGGTATTTGTAGGGAAAGAAGCTGTAGCAGTGATCGTCCTGGAAGTACTAACATGTAGTGGTGATAAGTGTAGTGAGACTTGCAGTGGTGATATTTGTAGTGGTGATGTTTGTATTAGTGATACTGGAAGTACTGGTAGTTGTAGTAATGTTGCTTGTAGTGGTGGTATTGGATGTACTGAGACTTGTAGTGGTGGTACTGGGAGAACTGAGACTTGCCATTGTGATACTTGTAGTGATACGTGTATTAGTGGTACTGGAAGTAGTAGTACTTGTAGTACTTATAATTTTGCATGTGATACTTGTATTGGTAGTATTTGTAGGATACATATTGGTAGTGGTGATACTTGAAGGAGGGGGGGGGACTACTGGAAGTATTGATAATTTTAGTGGTGATATTTGAAGTGATGATACTTGTAGTGATGATACGTGTAGTGATGGTACTGAAAGTACTTATAATAACTGTATTGATACAGTGATGTTTGAAATGGTTATACTTATACTGGTGATACTTGAAGATATGATACTAGTAGTGGTGGTACTGGAAGTGGTGATATTTGCAGTGATGAGACATAGTGGTGGTATTGGAAATACTGATTCTTATAGTGCAGATACTTGAAGTGGTGATACTTGTAGTTGTGGTATTTGTAATGACAGTACTGGAAGAACTGGCACTTCTTGTAATAGGGATAATTGTAGAGGTGATACTTGTAGTGGTGGTACTTACATTGGTGATACTTGTATGTGGGTGAGACTCTCTGATCGCGGGTTCTATCCCCACCCGTGGTATGGTTTGTACTTGCAAAAATTCATCCTCATAATTTCTCACAAGTTGTTGGTCCTTCGAACCGGATATGATCAGTAAAATCAAGTAAATTAAATATGTAAATGCGACTTAAATAGAGAGAAGTAATTTGTGTTCATAATAAATTTAATATTAATGTGTATTGTGTAACTGATATTGTAATTGTGTAATTGCTAAGCCCAGATAAGGCTATGATTGCAAATATCATACATATTTAATTTGCTAAACCCAATAATGTTCTATAATAATTAATATGCTAAGTCAGAAAATTGCCAAGGATAGATTCAAGGTATATTGTAATAATTACTTTTATAAAGTGTGTCGCTGCATTATTTGTATGTTAAATCATATGTTAATTAAGTGTTTAAGGTCGAATCTATATATTTACCATGGAGGACTGTAATCAAATAAATGTAATTGGTAAATCCATTATTATTAAAGCAATACGAATGTTAATGAGCACATGGAAAGGTCATATAACCAAAGGTCATATAACCAAAGGTCATATAACCAAAGGTCATATAACCAAAGGTGATATAACCAAAGGTGATATAACTAATGTGTGATGAAAGTGTGAAGAGTGTTAATTTACAAGTGTATTTAGACTCACTAGAAGGTAGATATGAATCATATAAATTATTACATAAAGAAGATAAAGATCTGCTGGAAAATTGTGCAGATGAACAAGAAATAGAATTATTTATCAATCAATAATATGGATCAAGAAGTGAAAATATTGTTTTGTAATGTTATGACTTGAAATAAATTAAGAGCATAAATAATGCAGTTATCTAGCCTTGTAATGTAAATAATGCAGTTATCTAGCCTTGTAATGTAAATACATCAATAATGCAGTTATCTAGCCTTGTAATGTAAATACATCAATAATGCAGTTATCTAGCCTTGTAATGTAAATACATCAATAATGCAGTTATCTAGCCTTGTAATGTAAATACATCAATAATGCAGTTATCTAGCCTTGTAATGTAAATACATCAATAATGCAGTTATCTAGCCTTGTAATGTAAATACATCAATAATGCAGTTATCTAGCCTTGTAATGTAAATACATCTCTCGCCTACATGTCAGCCTACATTTAATCCAGGAGTCATTTGTCAACAAATGTTGACAATAGTTACACAGAAGAAGTGGATGTGTTTGAGGTCACTATGGTAATTTACAGCAGAATAGGATGCACCGTGTAACTATTGCCATTAATTTAAAAACTCCAGAGCACAATTATAAAAAATTACAGCAATTTAGAGTCAAAATCGAAAGCACTTTTAAACCCTCAAGTAACAGATATGATCTGAATCGATGAGATTGGATACTGAGTGCTATTATGCAACATAAATTGGCTATTAAGACTGTAGAGTGATCTAATAAGTACCATAAAGGATACTTCTCGTTGGAGGAGAGAAAAGTAGGTATCCAAGAATTAATTCTCCAGTTGCAAAGTATTCCAAATTGCAAAGTATTCAACCAAAAGGGAAGAAATAATGTCTCTGATGTATCTGTTAATTTCCACAAAGGAAAGAAATAATGTCTCTGATGTATCTGTAATTTCCAAAAGGAAAGAAATAATGACTCTGATGTATCTGTTAATTTCCACAAAGGAAAGAAATAATGTCTCTGATGTATCTGTTAATTTCCATAAAGGGAAGAAATGCACTAATAATTATAATTAATTCCATAATAAAAATAACTTTGGGCCACATCGAGTGGTAGGGACTAGGAATAAAGGATCACAACAGTAAATTAAGAGGAATCAGTACGTAAATAAGGGCAGCCCTCGTATTAATGAGAAAGTTAAGCAAAAAAAAGGGATTGTCTTTTTTGGTAAGGTATTCATTCCTCAAGATATTGCAATGAATATGATTCCTGGAATGTTAGGGTGGATAAACTGGAAGAACTTAACAGGTGTATCAGGTGTTTGAGCAATCATAATGTAAAGGATTGCTATGCTAAATTAAATAATTATTACAGGTGTCAGAAGGAAAGACACCATATTCTAATGTGCAAGGCTGTGTATAATGATGATAATCCTGGCACAGCTGTTACTAATGTGAAAGTAGCAGCGAATGTGAATGATCATGGAACTGCTGAAGTAGCCTTCCCAGTAGTGATTGTGAATATTCAGGATAAAAAGTGTAAATAAAAAATGTAAGTGTTTGGTGGATCAGGGATCCCAGCACACGTATATAAAATATAGTTGCTTTAAAGGTATGACAGTGCAAAATGGGACACCTGAAAATCTGAAATTGTCCAGATTTTTATGGGACAAAAGTCCCAGTTATACGGCACAGTGTTTATTAATGTCTGCCTGGGTGCTGAGAGGAACTGTATCAGAGCGGTTCTCGTAGATAATCTACCAGAGAGAATTTCTACAATTGAGCTTAGTTTAGCTACTAGACGGCTTTCACAGAATGGTATAAAATTGGCACCCTCCTCTGTAGGTAATGATTCAGTAGGGCCAATTAATATTTTAATTTGGAGTAATTATTATGCTACATTTGTAAAGAGTATGCTGAAAAAATGTGGCTTCACTCTCCTAAAAACTGCGGGAGGCCATATTGTGTATGGTAGGATTCCGTGCTTTAATAATGAATGACTAGACTAGTCAGTAAAAGTGGTCACTGTGCGTCATATTAATTAAATAGCGCCCCAGTCTAAATATTCCTTAGAAAGGTCCATGTTGAACTAGTACATAAATTATGACAGCTGAAAAGCATCGAAATTGGTATGAATGAATTCCAAATAATTCTTTTACTATGGAACAATACCTGGACAATGTTACGTCTGATCACGTGACTCCGGTGGAAGACGCATCAGCCGGAACTGCCTACAAATTATAAAATGGCTTTTGGCCAATTAAAGGCTCAGTTTCACGTGTTAAATAAGCCACCAGAATTATTAACTGCATATCAAGAAATAGTTAATGACATACTACTATATAGAGAGTCCCTTATTATGCAGAGTATTTCGGGTAAATTAGATCAGTTTTATCCCAGGATGCGACCCACACCTTTCGACTAACACCCAGGTACCCATTTTACTGATGGGTGAACATAGACAACCGGTATCTTATGGAAACACGTCCTAATGTTTTCCAGTCGTACCGGGGGATCGATCCCGGGCCTCAGTGTGTGTGAACTGAGTGCCCTGGCATTCTCCAATTATTCCACAAAAACAATTTAATAAAATTGGTACTTAATAACTTACACAACCTAACATCAAGAAATTGTTTCTTCTGAACAAAAACACATCAGCAAAAAACGTTTAATGTGACCACCAGATGCATTTTGTAAAGTAAAAGGTCACAAGTGCAACTAATGTGACATTTTTATTGTGGCAACGTTTCGCTCTCCAGGAGCTTTATCAAGCTAACGGCTTGATAAAGCTCCTGGAGAGCGAAACGTTGCCACAATAAAAATGTCACATTAGTTGCACTTGCCCTTTTACTTTACATATTGTCGGTAATTCTACCAACTTCATTACGAGAAGAATTTTGCAGTTAGAGTCCAACAAAATTTGTGGCTACATAGAATTAACTCATGAATCATTTCATCCATTTCATTCTGTGCATCACGAATGAAGTTTGGAGTGTTCACAATTGTTATATTATAACTGGAGGGATGTGGTAAACCTGTAGGGATCATATAGCGCCTATGTAACGAGAGATATTCAAAATTCGATCCAAGCAAGGGGATGAAAACTCCGGTACAATGGTTCAAGATCTTATGTTTCACTAGTATCAAGGCTAAACAATACAGAAGGGTAAAATACTGAAATAATTTATAATTTGAGATTAAAAATAACATTTACACACACTATTGAATATACCAAACAGGAGTATTAAATTTTGAAGCCGAGCAAAGGATCCTGATTACATCTACCACGTGGAAAGAAAATTAAGAATACTATAGCATTTGAAGCATTGTACATAGGGCATTCACACCTGCAAATTGTCTCAGTAATCCTTCACAAGGTACATTAAACAAGAGTCGAAAATTTGAAACCCATTGTATAAGGGGTTCTCACATAGTGAACGAAAAATTGTGACTAAGCGAACGAAAATGTTGTCGGTATTTTATACCTTTCTTGCACAACGTTGCTGAAAATGTTCCGAAAAAAAAAAAAAAGTATGCCTTGTTTAAAGTTAGAAATACAAAATAACAGCAGATGTTGCTTCTTCCAGATAATTTTTCTTATTTAAATTCAATTTAAAATTATCTACAGTACTAACAGAAAAAAATATTTCATTTTGATTTGATTGATTTTTAAATTGGCAAAAAATAGCAAACTGGCACCCTAGAGTCCAACATTAGTACAAAAATATTTCTATTAAGATTTACCAGCATTTAGGGTTGGAATCTGATCCAGAGAAGCATTCTTCAGTTAATACACTCAAAAGAATTTGCTTAACCCTTAAACTGTCCAGATGTAGATCTACGTTTCCACCGCTAGTGTTCCAAATGTAGATCTACGTTTCCGCCGCTAGTGCTTCGAACGTAGATCTACGGTTATTTTCCACCACCCTGGACAGGCTTCTCTGTCATTTTCCATTGCCCTGAAATTGTTTCCCTGTCACATTCCATCTCCCTTGACGGGTTTCCCTCTCATATTCCATCACCCTGGACGAGTTTTCTTGTCATATTGCATCGCCCTGGACTGGTTTGTTTGTCATATTCCATCTCCCTTGACGGGTTTCCATGTCATATTCCATCTCCTTGGACGGGTTTCCCTGTCATTATCCACAACCCTGGATGGATATACCTGTCATTACCCACCGCCCTGGACGGGTATCCGTCATTATCCACCTCCTTGGATGGGTGTCCCTGTCATTATCCACCACCAGGGAAGGGTATCCCTGTCATTATCCACCACTCTGGACGGGTATCCTTGACATTATCCACCACACTGGACGTGTATCCCTGTCATTATCCACCACACTGAACGGGTATCCCTGTCATAATCCACCACCCTGAATGGGTATCCCTGTCATTATGCACCACCCTCGATGGGTATCCCTATCATTCTCCACTACCCTGGATGGGTATCCCTGTCATTACCAACCACCCTGGAGGGGTATCCCTGTCATTACCAACCACCCTGGAGGGGTATCCCTGTCATTACCAACCACCCTGGACGGGTATCCCTGTCATCATCCTCCGCCTGGACAGGTTTCTCTGTCATATTCCATCTCCCTTGACTGATTTTCTTGTCATTTTACGTCGCCCTTGACGTATTTCTTCTCTTTTACTCCATCGCCTTGGATGTGTTTCCGTGTCACATTCCTTCGCCCTAGAGAGGTTTCTTTGTCATATTCCATGAGAGATGACAGGTGTCCTTATCATTTTCCATCCAGCTTCCTGGGTTTCCCGTCATTTTCCGTCACAATGAACTGTTTTTCTGTCATAATCCATAACTCTGAACTTGTTTCTCTCTCATATTTACTCGCCCTGGACAGGTTTCCTTGTCATTTTCCGTCGTCATAGACGGGTTCCTGTCATTTTTCAATTGTCCTGGACGAGTTTCCTTGTCATATTCCATCACCTGGACGGGTTTCGTTGTCATCTTCAATCGCCCTGGAAGGGTTTCCCTGTCATTTTTCATCGCCCTGGTCGGGTTTTTCTGTATTCCATATTCCATCATCCCTGAACGAGTTTCTGTCATATTCTGTTGCCCTGGACGGGTTTCCCTTTTATATTCCATCTGACTGGTCTTTTTTCCCTGTCATGTTCCATCTCCTTTGGCGGGTTTCCATGTCATATTCCATCGCCCTGGACGGGTTTCCTTGTCATATTCCATCGCCCTGGACGGGTTTCCTTGTCATATTCCATTGCTCTGGACGGGTTTCCATGTCATATTCCATCGCCCTGGACGGGTTTCCTTGTCATATTCCATAATCTGGACGGGTTTCCTTGTCATATTCCATCGCCCTGGACGGGTTTCCTTGTCATATTCCATCGCTCTGGACGGGTTTCCTTGTCATATTCCATCGCCATTTCCGTCTCATATTCCAAACCCGTGCAAAGACGGGTTCTTCTCTCCATATTCCATTGTCCTGTACGAACTTCCCTGTCATATTCCATCGCCCTGGACAGGTTTCCCCATCATATTCCATCCCCCTGAACGGGTTTACCTGTCATATTCTATCTCTCTGATCATTTTTCCTTTTCATATTCCATCTCCCTGGACTATTTTCCATCTCATATTCCATCGCCCTGGTCGGGCTTTTCTGTCATATTCCATCGCCCTGGACGGGTTTCCCTGTCATATTCCATGGCCTTGGGTTGGTTTCCTTGAAAGGGCGAAGTTAAGAAAATTGAAGAATAGGCAAGATTACCGTACTCAGAACGTAGACTTCAGGGACACAGCCACAAACCTCAGACTGAAAGACACAAAGTGATCAACCTTCCAGAATCTCGATCGAATTATTCCGCTCAATATATGTAAGAGATGTGTTGTCAATTAAGGAGTATGCAGCACCAGCATATAACCCGCACCTCTACGAACATGTTAACGTATTAGAGAAAGTGCGGTGCTTGTTCCAGAGTTGAGAGTTATGAGCTGCGAGGAGACCTTAACACAATGTAGAAGATCCAGGAGACACATATAGTTCCGTGTTTCCTAGTTTTAAGTATATAATATTTTTTTTCCAGCTCTAGTTTGTCCAGCACACCGAATTTTCTGTTGGTCACCATTATATCAAGCTCCTGGGCTTGGTGCCATTCCTTACTTCTTGGAATGTATTAGTCGTTGCATTTGAAGTTTGTGAGGTTTCTTTTCATCAAGTACTGTGTTTCTGAGGAAGAAAGAGAACACAGTCATGGAATGACAATGGTCACCCTCTGTACTGTGTTCGCTCATATAAATCATCCATCATTAATTTTCTAGAGGACACATCTGCACCGATTATATCTGTGATGTGACAAAAAGAGACAAAATTCTCTTTCCCATTAGGAAGAAACTTAAAAAATAAGTCGCTGAAAGGATAATCTCGGTGGAGACACCACCATCACGCAGACGTATAATACCAGCTGACTTGATTCAAGGTAGTAGCAGCAGATTTATATCCAGAAGCAGCAGGTAGTAGAAACAAATTTATACTCTTAGGCAGCAGGTAGTAGCAGCAGATTTATACCCAGAAGCAGCAGGTAGTAGAAGCAGATTTATACCCAGAAGCAGCAGGTAGTAGCAGCAGATTTATACCCAGAAGCAGCAGGTAGTAGCAGCAGATTTATACCCAGAAGCAGCAGGTAGTAGAAGCAGATTTATATCCAGAAGCAGCAGGTAGCAGCAGCAGGTTTACACCCAGAAGCAGCAGGTAGCAGCAACAGGTTTATACCCAGAAGCAGCAGGTAGCAGCAACAGGTTTATACCCAGAAGCAGCAGGTAGTAGCAGCAGATTTATATCCAGAAGCAGCAGGTAGTAGCAGCAGATTTATATCCAGAAGCAGCAGGTAGTATCAGCAGATTTATATCCAGATGCAGCAGGTAGTAGTAGCAGGTTTACACCCAGAAGCAGCAGGTAGCAGCAACAGGTTTATACCCAGAAGCAGCAGGTAGTAGAAACAAATTTATACTCTTAGGCAGCAGGTAGTAGCAGCAGATTTATACCCAGAAGCAGCAGGTAGTAGAAGCAGATTTATACCCAGAAGCAGCAGGTAGTAGCAGCAGATTTATACCCAGAAGCAGCAGGTAGTAGCAGCAGATTTATACCCAGAAGCAGCAGGTAGTAGAAGCAGATTTAAACCCAGAAGCAGCAGGTAGTAGCAGCAGATTTATACCCAGAAGCAGCAGGTAGTAGCAGCAGATTTATACCCAGAAGCAGCAGGTAGTAGCAGCAGATTTATACCCAGAAGCAGCAGGTAGTAGAAGCAGATTTATACCCAGAAGCAGCAGGTAGTAGCAGCAGATTTATATCCAGAAGCAGCAGGTAGTAGCAGCAGATTTATATCCAGAAGCAGCAGATAGTAGAAACAAATTTATACTCTTAGGCAGCAGGTAGTAGCAGCAGATTTATACCCAGAAGCAGCAGGTAGTAGAAGCAGATTTATATCCAGAAGCAGCAGGTAGTAGCAGCAGATTTATATCCAGAAGCAGCAGGTAGTAGCAGCAGATTTATATCCAGAAGCAGCAGGTAGTAGAAACAAATTTATACTCTTAGGCAGCAGGTAGTAGCAGCAGATTTATACCCAGAAGCAGCAGGTAGTAGAAGCAGATTTATACCCAGAAGCAGCAGGTAGTAGCAGCAGATTTATACCCAGAAGCAGCAGGTAGTAGCAGCAGATTTATACCCAGAAGCAGCAGGTAGTAGAAGCAGATTTATATCCAGAAGCAGCAGGTAGCAGCAGCAGGTTTACACCCAGAAGCAGCAGGTAGCAGCAACAGGTTTATACCCAGAAGCAGCAGGTAGCAGCAACAGGTTTATACCCAGAAGCAGCAGGTAGTAGCAGCAGATTTATATCCAGAAGCAGCAGGTAGTAGCAGCAGATTTATATCCAGAAGCAGCAGGTAGTATCAGCAGATTTATATCCAGATGCAGCAGGTAGTAGTAGCAGGTTTACACCCAGAAGCAGCAGGTAGCAGCAACAGGTTTATACCCAGAAGCAGCAGGTAGTAGCAGCAGATTTATATCCAGAAGCAGCAGGTAGTAGCAGCAGATTTATACCCAGAAGCAGCAGGTAGTAGCAGCAAATTTATATCCAGAAGCAGCAGGTAGTAGCAGCAGATTTATACACAGAAGCAGCAGGTAGTAGCAGCAGGTTTATACCCAGAAGCAGCAGGTAGTAGCAGCAGATTTATATCCAGAAGCAGCAGGTTGTAGCAGCAGATTTATACCCAGGAGCAGCAGGTAGTAGCAGCAGATTTATACCCAGAAGCAGCAGGTAGTAGCAGCAGATTTATACCCAGAAGCAGCAGGTAGTAGCAGCAGATTTATACCCAGAAGCAGCAGGTAGTAGCAGCAGATTTATATCCAGAAGCAGCAGGTAAAAGCAGCAGGTGATAGCAGTAGATTTATATCCAGAAGCTGCAGGTAGTAGCAGCAGATTTATATCCAGAAGAAGCAGGTAGTAGCAGCAGATTTATATCCAGAAGCAGCAGGTAAAAGCAGCAGGTGATAGCAGCAGATTTATACCCAGAAGCAGCAGGTAGTAGCAGCAGATTTATATCCAGAAGCAGCAGGTAAAAGCAGCAGGTGATAGCAGCAGATTTATATCCAGAAGCAGCAGGTAGTAGTAGCAGATTTATATCCAGAAGCAGCAGGTAGTAGTAGCAGATTTATATCCAGAAGCAGCAGGAAGTAGCAGATTTCATGCAAAAATTACATTAGATATTCCATTAAGGATACATAACCCCAGTCTTATGTTGGTTAAGCAACTGCTTAAGCATGACTTACTTCGCCTGATTAGCGACGCTCATTTGAGACATCAACTCCAGTTGCTTCACCTCACTATTAGGTTTGGCAGGATGCCTGTACTTTAGTTTTGAGAGACCGACCACATCTTAGGGAGGCTAAGGGACTGATCGCGTCCGAACTACTGCTCCTTTTGTATAGAAAGTTATATTCGGGTGTATTCGACTGAGGAAGTTTGTTGTACTTACGAAAAGTTTCGAAAAAAAAGATAACGAAGTGACTCACGAAATCGTAATGACACGAGACTCTCTGACCGCGGGTTCAATCCCGCCCGTGGTAAGATAACGCAGTGTTGCACATGGGTATGCACGGGTATTCATCCTGGCGGTATTGTGTACCAACATAATTTGATACTAATGTACATGTGTGTGTGTGGGGGGTAGGGGGTACCCACCTATATGTGGCCTTATCGTACCTCTTCTTAAATCTATGCATGGATCCTGCCTCTACTACTTCGCTTTCCAGATTGTTCGATTTCCTGGCAACTCTATGACTGAAGAAATACTTTCTGACGTCACTTTTACTCATCTGAGTTTTCGGCTTCCAGCTATCCATTCGTTGCTGTGTCATATCTCTAAAACATTCTGTCCCTATCCATCTTATGTTCTTAACAGAGCTTATTTCTTGGGTGGCATTGAAAATTGTGTTGGGCAAATGTTTTGTTAGTGGGATGGATTGTAAAGGACCTGCCTAGTATGGGCCAACAGGCCTGCTGCAGTGTTCCTCTATTCTTTTGTTCCTATCTTCTTATTTTGTCAATTTCCTCTCGGTATTTTATATGTTGTTATCGTGTCATAGCTATCCCTCCTGTCCCCCAGTGTCGTCAGATTGAGTTCCTTTAACCTCTCTTCGTATGACATACCCTTTAGCTCCGAGACTAGTCTTATTGCAAACCCTTAACTTTCTTTAATTTCTTGACTTGCTTGGCCATGTATGAGTTCTCTACTGGTGCTGCATACTCCAATATGGGCCTGATGTGCACGGTGTACGGTGTCTTAAATTACTCCTTAGATGTCGAAACGATATTCTTAGGTTTGCCAGGCGCCATATACTACAGCAGTTATTTGGTTGATGTGCGGCTCAGGGATCTGCTCGTTGTGATAATCACCCCGAGATACTTTTCCATGAGTAAGGTTTACAGTTTTTGACCCCCCGAGAATGTACTCCGTTAGCGATTTTCTCTGTCTTTCCCCAAGCTTCATAACTTTCCCGGACCAGGACTGTAGCTTGTCCACATCAGTTTTTAGTCAATCCTGATTCTCGTTCGCTTGTATCATTAGTTTCCCCCTAGTCTGCGAACAGGGACATTTCTAACTCTCCCTTCTGTCACATACGTGTGTGTGTGTGTGTGTGTGTGTACTCACCTAGTTGTACTCACCTAGTTGAGGTTGCAGGGGTCGAGTCCAAGCTCCTGGCCCCGCCTCTTCACTGGTCGCTACTAGGTCACTCTCCCTGAACCATGAGCTTTATCGTACCTCTGCTTAAAGCTATGTATGGATCCTGCCTCCACTACATCGCTTCCCAAACTATTCCACTTACTGACTACTCTGTGGCTGAAGAAATACTTCCTAACATCCCTGTGATTCATCTGTGTCTTCAACTTCCAACTGTGTCCCCTTGTTACTGTGTCCAATCTCTGGAACATCCTGTCTTTGTCCACCTTGTCAATTCCTCTCAGTATTGTGTATGTCATTATCATGTCCCCCCTATCTCTCCTGTCCTCCAGTGTCGTCAGGTTGATTTCCCTTAACCTCTCCTCATAGGACATACCTCTTAGCTCTGGGACTAGTCTTGTTGCAAACCTTTGCACTTTCTCTAGTTTCTTTACGTGCTTAGCTAGGTGTGGGTTCCAAACTGGTGCCGCATACTCCAATATGGGCCTATCGTACACGGTGTACAGGGTCCTGAACGATTCCTTATTAAGGTGCCGGAATGCTGTTCTATGGTTTGCTAGGCTCCCATATGCTGCAGCAGTTATTTGGTTGATGTGCGCATCAGGAGATGTGCCTGGTGTTATACTCACCCCAAGATCTTTTTCCTTGAGTGAGGTTTGTAGTCTCTGGCCCCCTAGACTGTACTCCGTCTGCGGTCTTGTTAGCCCTTCCCCAATCTTCATGACTTTGCACATGGTGGGATTGAACTCCAGGAGCCAATTGCTGGACCAGGTCTGCAGCCTGTCCAGATCCCTTTGTAGTTCTGCCTGGTCTTCGATCGAGTGAATTCTTCTCATCAACTTCACGTCATCCGCAAACAGGGACACCTCAGAGTATATTCCTTCCCTCATGTCGTTCACAAATACCAGAAACAGCACTGGTCCTAGGACTGGCCCCTGTGGGACCCCGCTGGTCACAGGTGCCCACTCTGACACCTCGCCACGTACCATGACTCGCTGCTGTCTTCCTGACAAGTATTCCCTGATCCGTTTTAATGCCTTCCCTGTTATCCCTGCTTGGTCCTCCAGTTTTTGCACTAATCTCTCGTGTGGAACTGCGTCAAACGCCTTCTTGCAGTCCAAGAATATGCAATCCACCCACCCCTCTCTCTCTTGTCTTACTGCTGTCACCATGTCATAGAACTCCAGTAGGTTTGTGACACAGGATTTCCCGTCCCTGAAACCATGTTGGCTGCTGTTGATGAGATCATTCCTTTCAAGATGTTCCACCACTTTTCTCCTGATAATCTTCTCCATGATTTTGCATACTATACATGTCAGTGACACTGGTCTGTACTTTAGTGCTTCATGTCTGTCTCCTTTTTCAAAGATTGTGACTACATTTGCTATCTTCCATGCCTCAGACAATCTCCCTGTTTCGATAGATGTATTAAATATTGTTGTTAGGGGTACACACAGCTCCTTTGCTCCCTCTCTCAGGACCCATGGGGAGATGTTATCTGGCCCCATTGCCTTTGAGGTATCTAGCTCACTCAGAAACCTCTTCACTTCTTCCTCAGTTTTGTGCACTGTGTCCAGCACTTGGTGGTGTGCCCCACCTCTCCGTCTTTCTGGAGCCCCTTCTGTCTCCTCTGTGAACACTTCATTGAATCACATACTTCACGGTCATTTCTTGTTGTCTCTCCTCCTTCCTTCCTTAGCCTGATTACCTGGTCATTGACTGTTGTTTTCCTCCTGATGTGGCTGTATAACAGTTTCGGGTCAGATTTGGCTTTCGCTGCTATGTCGTTTTCATATTGTCGTTGGGCCTCCCTTCTTATCTGTGCATATTCGTTTCTGGCTCTTCGACTGCTCTCCTTATTCTCCTGGGTCCTTTGCCTTCTGTATTTCTTCCATTCCCTAGCACACTTGGTTTTTGCCTCCCTGCACCTTTGGGTGAACCATGGGCTCATCCTGGCTTTTTCATTATTCCTGTTACTCTTGGGTACAAACCTCTCCTCAGCCTCCTTGCATATTGTTGCTACATATTCCATTATCTCATTACCCGGCTTCCCTGCCAGTTCTCTGTCCCACTGAATCCCGTTCAGGAAGTTCCTCATTTCCGTGTAGTCCCCTTTCTTGTAGTTTGGCTTCATTCGTCCTGGCCTTCCTGCTTTCCCCTCCACTTGTAAACTCTACTGTGTATTCGAAGCTTACAACCACATTATCGCTGGCCCCAGGGGGTCTTTCATATGTGATGTCCTCGATATCTGCACTACTCAAGGTGAATACTAAGTCGAGTCTTAGTATTCACCTTGAGTAGTGCAGATATCGAGGACATCACATGTGAAAGACTCCTTGGGGCCGGCGATCATGTGGTTTTAAGCTTCGAATACACAGTAGAAGCTTAAAACCACATGATCGCTGGCCCCAAGGGATCTTTCATATGTGATGTGTGTGTGTGTGTGTGTGTGTGTGTGTGTGTGTGCACACTCACCTAATTGTAGTTGCAGGGGTCGAGACTCGGCTCCTGGCTCCTGTGTGTGTGTATGTGTGTCAGAGAGAGAGTTGCAGAGGTCGAGTCTCAGCTCTTGGACCCACCTCTCAACTTGCCGCTTGCCAAATTCATTGCCCGTTAGCCTCGTGAGCCCTGTCATACCTGCTCTTAAAGCTATGCATGGAGCCTTCTTCTTCAACATCTTCATGAAGGACTTTCCAGTTCCTCACCACCCTGAGGCTAAAATACTTCCTGACATCTATGACTTATATCTGTCTCTGGCAGATAACTATGCCCCCGTGTATCTGTTTCTCACCTCTGTCCGTCTATTATCTGTTTTTATCATGTCTCCCCTTCTTTCTTCCTTTAATGTCATCAACTTCAGTTCCCTTTGCCTCTTCTCACACCCCTTAACTCTGGAGTTAATTTCGTTGTATTTCAATACAATTTCTCCAATTCCCAGCATGCTTTTCAGGTGAGGGCTCCGTAATGGTGCTGTGGAAGCGAACTTGGGTCTCACATACGTTATATAGAGGGTAGTGAATGATTTTTTGTTGATATTCTTGAAGGCTGCTCATAGATTTGATAGACGACCCTTGGATACAGAGGTTATTCGGCTTATGTGTGCCTCCTGCTATATACTTGGCAATATTCTCACCCCTAGGTCTTTGTCTCTGAGGTCTGCAGTGTTTGTTTTTGTCATCTGTGTTTCGTGTCCGGTCTTCGTAATCCTTCCTACTCTTTATATCCATGCATTTCCTGGGGTTGAATTCAAGTAACCACTTACCCGACCAATCTTGCAGGTTTTCCACATCCATTTGTAGCCTTTATCCACATCGTTTTTTATTCTCTTCATTTCTTCTACATAGCCAGCAAATAGAATTACATCTATTGTAACTCAAACCCATCTGTAATGTCATTCACAATTAGCAGTAACAATAGTGGTCCAAGCAACTAACCTTGCGGAACCTCCATTTGTCACACCTTATTCTGACAGCTCCTCATGGACATTTGTGCGTGTGTGTGTGTGTGTGTGTGTTTTAGTGTGTTCATATTCACCTATAACTGGTTGCAGACTTCGTCTCAAAACGTTTATACCATTATTAAAGCCTGATCACCTGATCTTTCAATTATGTCATTCTAGTGATGTGGCTGTATAGCAACTTTGGGTTGTATTTGGATTTAGATGTTGAAATTTTGCAATTATCATTGAACCTATCTTCGTACTTAGGCATAATTGTTTCCTGTTCTTCTGCTCACTTGTTTTCCTGCATTGTCTTCAATGTTTGTTTTTCTCCCATGCTCTAACATATTTAGCATCTGAGTGAACCATGAGCTCACTCTGTTCTTCCTAGTGTTTATTTAGCCCCATCGGTACGAATTTTTCTTCTGCCTCCCAGCACCCACCAGACACAAACTCATCTCACTCGGTGTTTCTCCTTCTAGTTCCTTTCCCACTTCATCTCAGTCATGAATTGCCTCATGGCTGTGTAGTCTCTTAAGAAATTTGGCTTATTTCGTCTTCTCCGTGCTCCTTTCCTCTTCAAAGTATTCGAAGCTTATGAGGAAGGGGCCTTTCGTATTTAACCACCGTTATGCCAGAATCGCTCAAGGTGAATACAAGGTCAAGACTTGCTGGCCCATTCTTTCGTTTCTCTGTGGTTGTGTCCCTGACATGTTGGTGCATGAAGCTGTCCATTATTACCTGCGGCATCTTAACTCTCCATCTTTCTGGTCCTACTTTGGCTCCAGGTTCTCCCAATCTGTCTCTTTGTGGTTAAAGTCTCCCACAATGTATTCATCATCACGCTGTTGTCATTATATTCTCGTCTTGGTCTTTTGCTGTTTAGTGGAGGATTGTATATTACTCCTGTCACCACCTTGGGACTCCTGGTCTTCATTTTGCTACTCTGTACTCATCTGTCTCCCTCATTTTATTCCTCTCATCTCCTCAAAACTCCACTGGTTTATGATTTTCAGTGCTTCTCCTCAGCCTCCTGTTCTCCTTTTCTTCATAATCTGAAAGCCAGTCGAGAAAAATCGCATCTGTTATCATCTGTATGAGCTTCATCTCTGAGTGCTCTTATGTCTGGGGATGCCTCCATCATACGTTTGTTCCATTATTCACTCTTAGTGTTATTCTGTTACTACATTCTGGTCTCCAGGGTCTTGAAGTCCTGGTTCTCACATATGGTTTAAGAGGGAGGGTTGTGTGGGTTGATGGAAGAGTGGAGTAGTGGATTCCTGCACTGGAAACAGGCAGGTTTGTAGATATAAATCGGGTGGATCAGTTTCACTTTCATCTTACTTTGATCTCTTATATTTTCCCTGATTTTGTGCATTTACAGACACTGATGTTCACTAATTACCGCTGACACTCGTAATACGCTCCTGGTGGCAGTAAATATCGGGAGCTGCCGTAACTGTTCACCTAAACTTGTTTGCACACATTGTGTGAGTGGGGTGCATAATTAAGCTATTAAATTAACACACACGCACTCACACACATACACACACACACACACACACACACACACACACACACACACACACACACACACACACACACACACACACACACACACACACACACACACACACACACACACACACACACACACACACACACACACACACACACACACACACACACCCGCACATACACACAGATATCTATAGTTTTCATGCACCATTAGAAAGATATTTGTAGCTCTCATGAACCGGAAGGGAAGTGTTATAAACAACTTGGCACAGGTTGTAATAAAAATATACCTATGTTTGCACATGTGTCTTCATCATCAACTTATCATAAACATCATTAGATAATAATGATTTAGCTATTCGGCACGAGAGAGAGACACACACACACACACACACACACACAGGAAGGGTAGGACGAATGAAGCCAAATTACAAGAGAGGGGACTACACAGATATGAAGAATTTCCTGCAAGGGTTTTAGTGAGACAGGGCACTGGCAGGGAAGTCAGTAAACGAGACGATAGAATATGTGATAATATGCAAGGAAGATGAGGAGGGGTTTGTACCTAAGGGTAACAGAAATAACGAGAAAGCCAGGATGAGCCAGTGGTTCATCCAAAGGTGTAGATGCCAAAACCAAGTGTGCTAGATAATGGAAGAAGTGTAGAAGGCAAAGGACCCAAGAGAATAAGGAGAGCACTTGTAGAGCCAGAAATGAATGTGCACAGGTAGGAAGGGAGGCCCAACGACAATACGAAAATGACGGTAGCGAAAGCCGTATCTGACCCGAAGCTGTTGTACAGCCACATCAGGAGGAAAACAACAGTCAAGGACCAGGTAATCAGGCTGAGGAAGGAAGGAGGGGAGATGACAAGAAACGACTACTAAGTATGTGAGGAGCTCAGCATGAGATTCAAAGAAGTGTTCACAGAAGACAGAAGGGACTCAAGAAAGACGGAGAGGTGGGGTACACCATCAAGTATTGGACACAATACATAAAACTGAGGAAGAAGTGAAGAGGCTGTTAAGCGAGCTAGATACCTCAAGGGCAGACACGAAGCATTAAACTACAGAACATTGTCACTGACATGTATAGTATGTAAACTCATGGAGAAGATTATCAGGAAAAGAGTGAAGGAGCACCTCGAAAGGAATGTGCTTATCAACGACAGCCAGCACATTTTCAGGGAGGGGAAATCCTGCGTTACAAACCTCCTGGAGTTGTACGACAGGGTGACAGCAGTAAAATAGGAGAGAGGTGGGTAGATTGCATATTCTTGGACTGTAAGAAGGCTTTTGACACAGTTCCACACAAGAGATTAGTGCAAAAGCTGGAGGACCAGGCAAGGATAACAGGGAAGCCACTAAAATGGATCAGGGAAAACTTGTCAGGAAGACAGCAGCGAGTCATGGTACGTGGCGAGGTAATAGAGTGGGCGCCTGTGACAAGCGGGGAACCAAAGGGGTCAGTCCTAGGACCGGTGCTATTTCTGGCATTTGTGAACGACATGACGGAGGGAACAGACTAAGAAGTGTCCCTGTTTGCAAATGATGTGAAGTTGATGAGAAGAATTCAATCGGACGAGGACCAGGCAAAACTACAAAAGGATCTGGACTGGTTGCAGGCCTGGTCCAGAAACTGGTTTCTGGAGTTCAACCCCACCAAGTGCAAAGTCATGAAGATTGGGGAAGGGCAAAGAAGACCGCAGACGGGGTACAGCCTAGGAGGCCAGAGACTACATATGTCACTCAAGGAAAAGGATCTTTGGGTGAGTATAACACCTTGCACATCTCCTGAGCAGCACATCAACCAAATAACTGTTGCAGCATACGGGCGCCTGGCAAACCTAAGAACAGCATTCCGACATCTTAATAAGGAATCGTTCAGGACCCTGTACACTGTCTATCTTGGAGTATGCAACACCAGATTGGAACCCACACTTGGTCAAGCATGTCAAGAAATTAGAGAAAGTACAAAGGTTTGCAACAAGACTAGTTCCGGAGCTAAGGGGCATGTCCTACGAGGAGAGATTAAAGGAAATCAATCTGATGACACTGGAAGACAGGAAGGATAGAGGATACATGATAACGATATATAAAATACTAAGAGGAACTGAGAAAGTAGATTGGGACAGGGTGTTGCAGAGATAGCACACAGAAACAAAGGGTCACAATTGGAAGTTAAAGACTGAGATGAGGCACAGGGATATTAGGAAGTGTTTCTTCAGCCACAGAGTTGTCAGGAAGTGGCATAGTCTGGTGAGTGATGTAGTAGAGACAGGATCAGTTCACTGGTTTAAGAAGAGGTATGACAAAGCTCATGGATCATGGAGAGAGTGGACATGGCAGCGACCAGTGATGAGGCGGGGCCAGAAGCTATGACTTGACCCTTACAACTACAATTTTATGAGTACGCACTTACACACACACTCACACACACAGGACCTGTGACTCGACCGCTACAACCATTTATAGGCGAGTAAACACGCACTAATATGAAATTATGATGGTACACAATACCGACAAGATGATGAACATGAATCGTGCAACACCGAAACGTTTCGCCTTCACATCAGGCTTTCTCAGTCGAATCCCAGGTCGATAAATTTTGAGCAATTTTATGCTTCAGGGACGAAAGACGTTTCACCTAACACTTCTGGAAGCTGAAAAAAATTTTGACAATAATAACTATCAACTTGTGAAAGGAAATTATAAGTAGTTTTTTTTAAATTAAACATCGTAGCTAGAGGGAAGTTTATATTTGGCTTAAATAAATAATAAAACGTGACAATGCCGTGGCTGGATCAATATACAAATAACCATCACTTAGGAGACAAGTACTGAACACTTACCTGGTCGACTTGACCATTGACAAGTCACACTGAGGCGAGAAGGGAAGGGCAGAATATATACAAGAAGGGGAGGAGGAAGAAAGTAAAGGTAATGGTAGTAGACGCAGTGGTAGTATTAACTCCAATTTGATAAAAAATCTATGAAATTAACAAATAACAATTCACTTTAAGAATGAAACCAACCGGAAGAGGCTTTCTTTAGTTATTACACAGAAATCATTTTATATAATAAAATTAGTTATTTTAAATTTAAATATCTCAAAAGCGAGCCAACCTATAATGAAAGTTTGAAGTCTACCAGAAAAATCATTCTCTGATAATTGATCTAAATCCAATGATTCAAAGTTTTTCAACAATTTAAATAAAAAATGCATCAGCGTTAATATTTTAAGTCCAATAGGACGAGGGATTTATTTTAGTTGCTGATTGGAAATCAGAATCACTATTTAGACAATAAAATTGGCAAATTGGGAACTAAGAAACCCAATTAAAATACCTTGCTTGCTTGCTGGAAAACATACGAGGTATTAAAATTTAAAGCCGATTAGAGGATTTTAAAATTTCTTAGTAAAATAAAGTATTTATTACAATTACATATTAGCTCGCATACAGACTAGCGTAAGATGTATCAGACATTAAATATTGAAGCCAATCAGAAGAAGTGAACTAAACTGTTTTTGATGTGAATGAACGGGAATCAAAATTTCACAATATTTTACACATATAACTGACAGAATTACACCCACACACTAAGTCAATATTTTTTAACGTTTGAAAGTACCTACCCCTCGAGGGATGTTCCTTGATGCTGGTGAGGGGCTCTTGATCTAGGGAACTGGATCTTTGTTTCACTTCCCTGAATTTAGTCTAAATGACTTTTATACCCCCCTCCTCCCACATGCATTGTATAATCCCTGCTTGTTTAGCGCTCCCCCATGATAATTAAGTACCCAGCATAGGTTTTTGGAAGTTACTGAAATAATTGCAGGATGCTGGAAATGGGTTCCTGGAATCTTGCCCTGGATACTGTATACCAGTGTTAAAAATGTTAATCGCATTAGATGAAGTCTTCTGTTAATGAAAATTTGGAGGAAAAACAAGGAAACGAAATTCTGGCAACCACTTAACCCTTTAGCGACACCTAGTAAAAATAGAAGGTAAAGAGGATGCCAAGAATACGGATGAAAGGGCCGTGGTCAGGTGGCTAGAGCTCTCACTTCACACGGTGAGGTCTGGGTTGGATTACCAGCGAGGGTAGTAGCATTGGGCGTGCTTCTTTATACCGGTTGTCCATGTTCCCCATCAGTAAAATGGGTGCCTGGGTGTTAGTGGACTGGTGTGGCTCGCATCCTGGGACAAAGCTGACTTAATTTGCCCGAAATGCTTTGCGTATCAAGCGGCTTTGCTATGTCACTGATGTCAGCTATGGTCTGTATACCTTGTACATGTACTTGTAGTAAATAAAGACATATAATTATTGCTATAAATGTATACCCAAGTATACACTTGTGCCCTTTCATCCGTATTCTTGGTATCCTGTGTTCTCTCATTCCTTCGTATCATTTAGCGTGACCAAGAAGGTTACGAATCAGAAATGGAATATATGATTGAATTCATGCATGAAATCTGCATGCACTATCTGCTGCCTTGAGGCACTGCACTTGCTGGTCATCCTCACACTGAAGTTCTACATGAATACTCTCACTGACTGTCAGAGCAGAGTTTCTGTATCAAGATTAGTGGATGTAGGATCGAGCTTTCATCACTTCCTACGCTTAAAGTTTAATATATGTTTATTTTTCATATAAACGGGGAACTTGGTTCTTTGAGTCCTGGTCTACATTTTTTTTTCTACAGCGTCGTGTTCCTTCCTCTTTCCAACATCCTGTGTTAATCTATCTTTCATGTATCAGTTTTATTGTGCCTGTGTTCCCACTCCGTCTTCCCAGTGTTGAGGTATTAGTTCTTTTCCCTTTAAATGTGGTGTCTTGATCCTAGTGGAGAGCTTTTGTTATAAGTAAATGGCGCTATCTTTATTTTCCATTGTTCAAACTTGTTTACCATTTCCATGTTCAGTAAGACCAGTACGAGATTAGTTTATCTCCAGGAATGTAATTAGATGTTCGTTCGTCCTTGTGCCATCTGACAAAGGTATCACCATATTGCATAACCAGCTATTGGTAAGCCAGTGCATACGAAAGGAATAGTGCATAGTGCAGCAGCGTTAATTTCCAATGCAGATCAATATCACCACTGAAAATTTTATGCGTATCAAGGAGGCATCCATTACCTACTGCATGAACACAAACACCAAATTTCGCCATTAAAAATAAGACACTAGAATATACAAACTCCAAAAGAAATACATACCTTCCACTAAGAAACACCAGGTTTGAAGCCAAGCCGTGAAGCATTCTCTTGATATTTAAAGTTCCTCACAAGTTTAATTATAAAGTTATTACAGATGATGAGCGAAGTCAGTCGGATGAGACACTCGTAATTCAAGAATGAAAAATCAGTAGATTTCAATTTTGTATCTTCATTGAGAAAAAAAAAAAGAAATTGGGAGCTACACAAGCCAAAATAAATCCAAGGTTTTCTCTATGTAAGAGCGAACAGCGTTTAATAAGCATGAGAGTAATTACGTACGATTTATTTAGACCTTGGGAGCATAACAATTTTTTTTTTCAATGGTCTTGAGGGCCACACAAATATTATATTCACATAAAAGTATATTCTGAAGATTTAGCCTCTGATAACCCAGTTAAGATAAACACTGACTTATTTCTGATCAGAAGAAAAATTCTCCAGTTATATCACACACAAATTTCTCAACTTAACATTAAGGTGATACTTCCCTTGCAAAAAAACACCTCATCAGCATATTAAGTTTAAAATTGACCAGTGGAGATATTTTCCAGGTAGTGCGTAGAATCCAGCGAAATTTGTATCAAGGCCAAAACCCGTGAAACTTTTTATCCGTTTCATTAGACAAAACAGCCATTTGTGATTAATGCCTATGAGAAGTGGTTTATTTGAATCAGGGAAAAACGCATTCAGATTCGATCCAAGGAAGGAAAGTATAAGTCCAGTCCTTTGTATCTAGAGCCATTCACCAGCATCAAGGAGTTTGAAGTAATCAGGACTGATTACCTCAGACTCCTCCTGAGCCTCAACCATTCTTCTCTGTATTGGACTGAGGAAGCCACTATGTAGTGAAATGTATCCACACTAAAGATACATGTTGCACTTGCGTCTAAAGCATCAATTTGTTGGTTCTCTGGACCATTTATCTACATAAAACAACGTTAATTAAATACTCTATTTTGAGTATTTCTGAATTTGTCTTTGATATTTCTATTCAATTTAAAATTGTCTTTGATCCTTTAGAAAAAAAAAACATTTCATTCTGTGTATTTTGCTTAACACAAATTTGATAAACAAAATCAATGCAACTGGATAACTGGTTTGTACAAAGCCAAGATATAAAGCATAAAATATTTCCATTTAATAAACACTAGCGATTAATTGTTTGAAGTCTACCAGAAAAAGTATTCTCTAGTTATTATATGGAAACCAATTTGTTTAATGAAACTGGCAATTTACATTTAATAGCAGAAAGTGAAAGCCAGACTTTTTTTAAAACGTTTTCTGATAAATCCTATCAGAGAAGACAATCTTCAACAATTACCCTGACTCAAATTATACAAATTCTTATAAAATAAATAAAATTTAAAAATTGCACCTAAACACCTCAATCTAAACATAATACTGGGTATAATCCTTTAATATTTTCATTCCGATTAGACGAGGCTTTTCTACTGAGTGTAAATTAATATAAATATTAATTTACACACTCAGTAATGATACGTACTTTGCCTTCTGGTAAACACGTTCAGGCTGAAAATTTGAAGCTGGTAAGAAAATGCATTCTCTAAACCACACCACGGGTGGGGTTAGAACCTGCGATCAGAGAGCTAGCTGGACAGTGGCTAACGCGTCGATCTGGAGTGTTATGACTCTCTGATCGCGGGTTCTAACCCCACCCGTGGTATGGTTTGTTTGCAATCGTGTCATTACGATTTTGTGAGTCATTCTCTAGTTATCACACGGATTCTGAAGATACCAGGGTTCATGAAAAAAATATGGTGCGCTAAAAAATGTGCCGCACACAAAATAAACTTATTGGGTATTATCATGTCCATATGATGCACCAACCTATAAATATTGAAGACATATGGAAGAGGAAGACTCAAAAATATTTAAGGTGATTAAAACGTAACCAAAATTGATCGCAATTTTACACAGAAACTTATGCAGCAACGATTGTGAATTAAATTATCTGTTTTAACTGAACTAGGAGTCAACTTTTCTGAAAGTGTTATGCCTAGGAGGATTTTCTAAATAATCGGAGTCACTGGAGGAATCTGGTGAGTGGCTCAGTAGTTTTGGTCACACACAGAAGATAATTGTTCCTGAAACCTTGCCGAGGTTCTCGCACATCAACGTTCAAAATTTAAAACCAGTCAGATGAGGCAAACTTGTTCTATGAGCAAAATAAAAACGAAAAACTGACAGAAATAAAATTAATGTAATTAAAACGTTTACCGTTAAAAATGCCTTATAATATAAACAATGATATAAACAGTAACAAAAGCACTATGTCAGAGTAGAATCTAATTTGCTTCCCGAGTACAAATGAATGCATAAATAAGAACAAACAACTAATTTCCAAAGTAAACCAACTGGAATGGAGGCTCAGTATTAAATTATAATATTAGATTATACAAATGGAAGGTCGTACATATAGTTAATTATTTTTGATATTCACGTGAGAGCAAACATTATTGCATACTTTAGTCAAAGTTTTGTAAATACTAAATCATCGAAAGTTTATCGCTCTCATATATATATATATATATATATATATATATATATATATATATATATATATATATATATATATATATATATATATATATATATATATATATATATATATATATATATATATATATATATATATATATATACATATATATATATATATATATATATATATATATATATATATATATATATATATATATATATATATATATATATATATGCAAAAATTATAGGGGGATAAGTCTGTTGAGTGTACCTGGTAAAGTGTATGGTAGAGTTATAATTGAAAGAATTAAGAGTAAGACGGAGAATAGGATAGCAGATGAACAAGGAGGCTTTAGGAAAGGTAGGGGGTGTGTGGACCAGGTGTTTACAGTGAAACATATAAGTGAACAGTATTTAGATAAGGCTAAAGAGGTCTTTGTGGCATTTATGGATTTGGAAAAGGCGTATGACAGGGTGGATAGGGGGGCAATGTGGCAGATGTTGCAAGTGTATGGTGTAGGAGGTAGGTTACTGAAAGCAGTGAAGAGTTTGTACGAGGATAGTGAGGCTCAAGTTAGAGTATGTAGGAAAGAGGGAAATTTTTTCCCAGTAAAAGTAGGCCTTAGACAAGGATGTGTGATGTCACCGTGGTTGTTTAATATATTTATAGATGGGGTTGTAAGAGAAGTAAATGCGAGGGTCTTGGCAAGAGGCGTGGAGTTAAAAGATAAAGAATCACACACAAAGTGGGAGTTGTCACAGCTGCTCTTTGCTGATGACACTGTGCTCTTGGGAGATTCTGAAGAGAAGTTGCAGAGATTGGTGGATGAATTTGGTAGGGTGTGCAAAAGAAGAAAATTAAAGGTGAATACAGGAAAGAGTAAGGTTATGAGGATAACAAAAAGATTAGGTGATGAAAGATTGAATATCAGATTGGAGGGAGAGAGTATGGAGGAGGTGAACGTATTCAGATATTTGGGAGTGGACGTGTCAGCGGATGGGTCTATGAAAGATGAGGTGAATCATAGAATTGATGAGGGAAAAAGAGTGAGTGGTGCACTTAGGAGTCTGTGGAGACAAAGAACTTTGTCCTTGGAGGCAAAGAGGGGAATGTATGAGAGTATAGTTTTACCAACGCTCGTATATGGGTGTGAAGCGTGGGTGATGAATGTTGCAGCGAGGAGAAGGCTGGAGGCAGTGGAGATGTCATGTCTGAGGGCAATGTGTGGTGTGAATATAATGCAGAGAATTCGTAGTTTGAAAGTTAGGAGGAGGTGCGGGATTACCAAAACTGTTGTCCAGAGGGCTGAGGAAGGGTTGTTGAGGTGGTTCGGACATGTAGAGAGAATGGAGCGAAACAGAATAACTTCAAGAGTGTATCAGTCTGTAGTGGAAGGAAGGCGGGGTAGGGGTCGGCCTAGGAAGGGTTGGAGGGAGGGGGTAAAGGAGGTTTTGTGTGCGAGGGGCTTGGACTTCCAGCAGGCATGCGTGAGCGTGTTTGATAGGAGTGAATGGAGACAAATGGTTTTTAATACTTGACGTGCTGTTGGAGTGTGAGCAAAGTAACATTTATGAAGGGATTCAGGGAAACCGGCAGGCCGGACTTGAGTCCTGGAGATGGGAAGTACAGTGCCTGCACTCTGAAGGAGGGGTGTTAATGTTGCAGTTTAAAAACTGTAGTGTAAAGCACCCTTCTGGCAAGACAGTGATGGAGTGAATGATGGTGAAAGTTTTTCTATTTCGGGCCACCCTGCCTTGGTGGGAATCGGCCGGTGTGATAATAAAATTATATATATATATATATATATATATATATATATGTATATATATATACATATATATATATACATATATATGTATATATATATATATATATATATATATATATATATATATATAGGGAAGTACCACCTCTATAGCTGGAATGGGGACCCTCATCCTCAGAGAAGACAATAAACGTACCTCAGAGAAAACTCAAGGTTCTCCCCGGAGCTGTTTGAATATTTTCTTCTCCTACCACCCCCTATATATTTTTTATTCTATGTGAACATTTATTGATGAACAAAATACATTTACAGAAAAAAACATAAACATGAATGCAATGGCACAATGTATCAAAGATGATGAATTTCCTCCAGCTCCTCCGAGGCTGGACGTGAGCCAAGTATGCAGCAAGCATTTCCCCTCTGGATGGCGACGCTGAGGCGCTGGAACATGAAAGTGGCTGCCCTTGGGTCCCTGGTGGTGTCGATGAGTCTGGAACCCAATTCTTTAATGAAACGTGTGGCATTTTTTCCCCATGATCCCAAGGTCTCTGATCCCACTGGGACAAATTGATACTGTTGGCTAATGTCCCTGTACTTGCTGATCTTGTACTCCTCCCTGTGGTCAGCAGCTCCTCCCTGTCGCCCCACACTGTGATGGATATAGGTGTCGGCCAGTGTGGACACACAGGTATAGTCCAATGCTAAGAGCTTGCCATTCTTCCAAGGATAGATGGTGATCCCGTCGGGGCGGTTTCCTGGGTTGTGGGTATTGTATATATATATATATATATATATATATATATATATATATATATATATATATATATATATATATATATATATATATATATATATATATATATATATATATATATATATGTCGTGCCGAATATGTAAAACTGGTCAATTAGCAAGAACTCATTTAAAATTAAGTCCTTTCTAAAATTTTCTCTTATACGTTTAAAGATATATTTTTTTCATTAATGTTAATGTAAAAAATTTTAATTTTGCACCAAAAGAATCTTAGAAAACTTACCTAACCTTATTATAAAAATAACAATTTATTTTAGCCTAACCCAATTATATATATTTTAGATTTGTTTACAATAATTTAATACTAAACAAACACAGTGAAATATATTTTTTTCGTTAGGTTCAGAATGATTTTGGCGAAATTATTGCATACATAAATTTGCGCTTGTCATATATGGCAAGATGAGCGTTGCTATTTAAGCCAAGATCGCAAGTTCTGCCTATTCGGCACGACATATATATATATATATATATATATATATATATATATATATATATATATATATATATATATATATATATATATATATATATATATATATATATATATATATATATATATATATATATATATATATATATATATATATATATATATATAAATATATATATATATATACATACATATATATATATATATATATATATATATATATATATATATATATATATATATATATATATATATATATATATATATATATTTGTGTGTGTGTGTGTGTGTGTGTGTGTGTGTGTGTGTGTGTGTGTGTGTGTGTGTGTGTGTGTGTGTGTGTGTGAAACCTGGGCGATTTGTATCAAAGTATACAATGCCAGACTCTGGGATAAAAAATGTATGGTAGCCTAGCATGAGCCAGGCGGTGGATTCCGTGCCCCAGAGCACCAGGCTTGTGATAAGTTATTTCATCAGTTCCTTCCACATGTAGTGAACTTCGAAAGAGATTTTAGAATGCTTGATAATTCAAATAGGAGAAATTATTTACAAACAGTCCACAGCAGGATTCGAACAATTTACCTTTGCTGTACATTTTGTGATAATATTTTTAGAATAAATTCTGCAAGTGCTATTATGCATAATTTCAATATTTTTGTGTGAAGATTTGTCGGATTTACGAATTATTTGCGAGAATTGTGTAGGAAAATTCTCACTCATTCAAGGGACGTAACCAAGGTAGAAGTGGCAACACTGTCTAAGTGAGAAGTACAGTGCCTACACTATGAATGAGGAGTAAGGATGTTGCAGTTCATAGCTTGGCGTATAGATAGACAGCTAAGTAATGAAATCAACGTTTGTATATCCTGTTATGAAGTATATTCACAGCAATTACAACTTTCTCCTCTTCGCAAAGCAGACAACATTATGAACAGTAACAACCGACAGGTTGTTAGGTAAGACACATATGCAACAGTTAGGTATGTTTATTTCGAAACGTTTCGCCTACACAGTAGGCTTCTTCAGTCGAGTACAGAAAAGTTGATAAAAGCAGAAGAGATGTGGAGACGATGTAATCAGTCCATCACCCTTGAAGTTTTGTGGTGGTCAGTCCCTCAGTCTGGAGAAGAGTATTGTCCCATAGTGTGAAACAATATGGAGTTGAAGTGACAGGATGGAGCCTTATATACCGCCAGGAGGTGAGATGTAGGCCACTAGCAGAGGTAGGAATGTAGTCGTTGGGAGGTCACGTCCCTCTCAAATCCAGCCATTCCCACTAGTAGAAGTTGTCCAAGTTGTTTTCTGTTCTGTATTAAGATACCATTGTGTTGCTGTGTCTGACAGAGTGAATATTACATCGTCTGCATGTCTCTTCTGCTTCTATCAACTTTTCTGTACTAGACTCCAGAAGCCTACTGTATAGGCGAAACGTTTCGTAATAAACATGCCTAACTGTTGCATATGTGTCTTACCTAACAGACAACAGTAGTGATGATTTCTACAGAGTGGCTTCTTCTACAGAGCGGTCCATTTCCTGAGCGGTCCCTTCTACAGAGCAGTCCCTCCTGAAAAGGCCTTCTACAGAGTGGCTTCTTCTACAGAGTGGCTCATTCCTGAGTGGCTCCCTTTCACACCTATATGCTAATGACCCTGCCCTCGCCCTCGAGACCCCCTCCCCCACACCCCCCCCCACCCACGACCCCACCCACGACCCCCACCCGCGCCCCCCGCCCTCGCGCCGACCCACCCGCCCTCCGCGCCCTCGCGCCCGCCCGCGCCTTCTGCAGCGTCGTCCGGATCGCCCCCGCTCCCAGAATTTTTTTCCGATTTTTTTCAATTTTTTTTTGAATTTCATTTTCTTATGATCTCCTCGGATCAAATTTTTGAGGTTCCCCCTCCCACTTTCACCCCCATCCCAATTTTTTTTTGAATTTCATTTTCTTATGCTCTCCTCGGATCAAGTTTTTGAGGTTCCCCCTCCCACTTTCACCCCCATCCCAATTTTTTTCGAATTTCATTTTCTTATGATCTCCTCAGATCAAGTTTTTTTTTTGGATTCCCCCCTCTGGGGGTAAGCATTCAAAATGGACTCCCACTTGCATCCCAAAATATTCCTCCTCCATCTCCTTGGATCAAGGTTTTCTCGATAATACAAAGACTCCATCTCCTTGGATCAAGGTTTTCTCCTCCATCTCCTCGGATCGAGTTTTTTGGATTCTCCCCTCTGGGGGTAAGCATTCAAAATGGACTCCTCCTATGGGGCATGATACTTTCTCTTACTACAGGTCTAAACAAGTGTGACGTCACCCCACCTGTGTTTACTCGGCGGTCAGTGACGTCACGTGATGACCTCACACATACAAGCTGAATCTTGTCGACTTCCCCCTATGTCAGTGACGTCACGTGATGACCCCGCACACAGGCTGAATCCTGTCGACTTACCCCTACACATTTCATATACAACATAGGGAAAACATTTTCTCTCTTAACCCAGGATAACCCAAATATATTCACATTTCAGGATAACACTAATACACAATATTTTCATTATTTATTTATTTATTATACAACCATTACATTTCTGGTAATACAAAAAAATACAAATTCATTGAAAAAAAGGTACAATTCATTGACTAAAATCAACGTAGAGTAATTTTTCTTCTCTTGAAGAAATTCTGTCCATTTTGTTCTGGATCATCTTCTTCCTCATCTGATATATAATAAACTTCTGGGGAGGATGATGGTGGGGAAGCCGGTGGATAATTTATGGGGGAAGACGGGGAATCCTCATCAATACATGAACTAGGTTGGGAATTTGTCATGAAATATTCCATCTCACTCCATACACATTTATCACAATAACAACTACTGGCACATTCTCCTCTCATATTAATCTCTTCATTCATATTATTATTAGTGCTACACGTAGCGGCACCCACATGAGACTGGGGAGAAGGTGCGATCTCGGCGTGGGTAGGAGTTACAATATCCTGGATAAAAGCGTTAACATCAACCCCATGAGTAGGAGGCACATTCTCAACATCCACATGAGGTCGGGGAGAAGACGCGATGGTAGGAGGGGCAGCAGCAGCATCTCCATACGGATGGGTAGGAGGCGGGGCGGATCTCGCTCCTAACAAACCCATCAACTTGCAAAACATTTGCTCCTGTCGGATTTGATTTGCACGAATAAGTTCCAACATCCGCATTATATTCACATCTGGCAAAGAAAAAAAAATTCCCGATTAGAAGAATAAGGCGTATCTTTAATTGCATTAAAGTATAAAAGTTTTTTTTTTACTGGTTAATACATACACTTCTAAAAATCATTTATGTGTAAAAGAAAAAAGATTTTTTTCAATATTACAACAAGATTCACTTGGTTAATGAACAAAAATCACTTACCATTTACCGCAGGAGGATGAAGTTGATTAATCCAACATACACAAGGATACTGTCTTCCCTCCTCCTCGCAGACACCTCCAACGGGATACTGAATTGGATTCATCCTTGACCCTACTTGTTCTTGAATTACAGTAGATCCAAACAGTGACCCAGCACGGTCATTTATACCCGAGTTGTTACCTTTGCTCCGCCTCTAAACGCCTCAGGCTCTACCCGCCGTACGATAATTCCAATATTTTACACAGATTTTCATAATTCCACGTTGAATTATTAGCAAATACACTTGAACATGAGGGTATATTGAAATGCTCATATGCATATTTCATTATAAATTGGTCATTCTTTAATTTATTTCTACCAAAATCTTTAAACAAATATGGTATAATTTTCTTTACGCTATAATTTGTTAACTTATACACAAAATATATAGCATATAAGACGCACAACAATGATTTTTCATGTTGAATTCTCTGATTAATACCGTACATGAAATTTCTCTTGTATATAATTTTCTCATATATATTTGTATAATGTTTTAAATCCACCCCGAAACTATCTAAATATAATAATATGTGTTTGTTCACATATATAGTAATCCAATGACCAATATTTTCATCTTGATCGTTCAATATATTAATGATGAAAATTACCGGCTTATCTTTTATCCTCATAATAACTTCATTTATATTATTTGCGGCAAAACATCCAAATACGAGGCGTATCTTCCCGTATGATGATTCAAGGCAATATTTATCTCTTCACAATTCATGATCTATAGTCGTGTATGCACTATCACTGCTCTATTTTCATTTATATTTAAAATCGCATTAGTTTCACCAAACATCAGACAAATTCTGTTCTCATCTTTCGGTTTACCAAATGTCATATCTATTCTCAAATTACCATTCTTCTGGACAGATATAGCATTCTTGACGTGTTCACTTCTCAGGTCAACACCTAATATAGTTCTGCCTTGGAGAAAACTCTTATATGTAATCAGATGATCAGTCTCCAAACCCAGAGATTTCAAGGTAGCGTAATATAACCTACTCGCATGTGTAGGAAACTTACAGTCAATATTAAGAATAATTTCTGAATTAATTGTAACCCCGAAATGATTCAAATCTTCATGTTGAAAATATAATGGATTAAAATTATATCCTCCATCATATGTCTTCATATCAACTATTATAATAAATATCTTATCGGGTATGACTTGTCCCCAAGGATTATCTGCGATCAATTGTGTTTGATTAGATGTCAGAATATATGATTTAAATAATGTCTTCTTGAACAGATATTCACACCCCTGCGGGTTTGCCCTCATGCTTGAATTCAATGCAATTAATGCATTCGTATACGGAATAACTTTATCGATCCATAATTTAATGGAATTAATATTATATTTATATGTTTTTCCGCTTAATGGAGTCATAATTGCCCATGCGGGTGAATGCAATTCAAGTCTCAATCGACATTCGACACTATCCAGGATATATTCGTGAAAACTACTCACATCCAGCATCAAAGGGAAACAAGTATTCACTTCATTCGATAATTTACCTTCGTCTTTCTTAATAACATCGAAATCAGCAGTTGTAATAGTACTACTTGTCTCATTATTACGAAAGAATGCTATTCTTCCCAATGTATCTAATTTTGATGGGGATAAATGCTTAAGCAGTTTAATATAACCCGCATATGAATAAAATGGATTCGATTCTATAAGTTGTTCATTGAGATACAAACACACAAATTTGAATATTGTCTGACTTATAGAATTCACAAATATCGCCTTATCTCCGTCTCCCAGTGCACTCCCATCCTCCTTTGTTATATTTATGTTCATTTCCAAGGTCAGACTCATTAAGTCCTTCTGAACTTTGTATTCTAAATTCGAGAAATTTATCAGATCCTTGATTTACTGGTAATACTTCACAGGTGCGTCTAGCTGCTACTGAGGATTCAATAATGGCGTGTCCTGGTAATTTTGGGAATCCATCAGTTATGGAATGAGAATAAGTGGGGACGGGGGCGTTGAGTCCCTCTGGTGTAACGTATAGAGCACCAGCCGACATACTAACAATATGACAGTTAACAATAAACTAAAATTAATTAAATATTCCACTTTCTTTTATTATTAAATTTCAATCGTTTCAAACCAATCTTTCTACTTCCTCCGGATAATAACTTCTGTCCGACACCTTCAATGATTCTACACTTCTATTTCTCGCAGAAATTTTCAATGCAATACCATTATTAACATCGTTCAACACATTTTGTCCGTATTGTAATACTCCCGGAGCAAAGGTATTCAATAAGAATGGTATTGCTTTTCTGGCCATCCCACCGAGAAATGACAATAATCCTCCGCCCCTCCCTCTAGCTTTATATAATATGATATCGTCTAAACCTCCCCCTTTCACCCTCAAAGTATCAAAGAGTTTCAGGACTGATTCCACTGAAGGAGGGGAAAAACTCGTTCTCATCTTGACGGTTCGTTCAATATTAACTCAACTTGATCATTCACTCTCGTTCTATAGGTCTTAAATGTAGTACACATACAGTAGAACACTTGTCATTATATTGAATTAACCTTCCTTTCTGATCAGCGAGCTTAATACTCACTTGATCAATTATCTTTTTATTAAGTGGTTTGTACATTGTGGGATCATAATTAGATCTTAATGTATTTATATCAACTACTCCCAAAAGAGATACCAACTGATCGCCAAAATTAATGGGATCAATCAAATCACTATATATTAACATATAATTAATACCTGATTCAGGGTCGGGCGGGTTTACCGCCTTTACACCAGACTCGTTAAAAATAATCTCTTTTTTATTGGTAAAGACATACAAAATTTCATTACCTGAGAACCCTAGCATATCGCTTCCTTCTTTATCAAATTCCAACCACACATAACCGCTAGTAATATCAGAAGGTAGTATAATTTTTTTTTTCAAGTTAATAACCACTCTGTTTATTCCTGGATGATATGTGAACACAATTGAGTTTTTGGGGATGATAATACCCGTCATCTTTTTAACTGCTATTAGCAGATTTTCATTAATATCCTCATTTATTGCCTCTAAAATCCTTGCCATATCACCTCCAATAATTTTGCTCATATCAATTTTATGGATATATTTATTTAATGTAGATTTCTCATATTTAATACATATCTTCAAATTCTTTTGCGGTATGTAATGCGTCTTGGGGTAAATTATATTTTTCAGAGCAACCTCATAAACAATTTTATTATCTAATATAATGGGGTCATATAATTTATTAATGAAAGCCGAAGGTGTATTGGCGGGAAATAAATCAAGACTGGAATCACTACAGACGTATAGAAGACGTTCAGCCATCTCCACACTCTTATAACACACACTGAGTAAAAAACATATCACAGAGTTTATATACTCACCTAATATGTTATCCACGATGTTTCTTCTCTCCTTACACCACCTCCTTAATGTAATAATTGTCTTCTCACTTTTGTATTCCTCACAAAATCAAAATGTATACCTGTTATATTTAATAAATGCTTTATTTCTGATAAGTAATCAGAATCGAATCTTCTCGCTGATTTCACATTGTTTTCTAATAAAACATTTAATATTTCAATAATATTACGTCCAGTAATGGGGGTAAGAAGGTCACCATTCTCATCCCAACTCACCAAAGGATTTCTTTGCAATAATACCAACATTGATTTCACATATTCTATATTTTTCGCACTCACCCTTATGTGCATGAATCTTGACAAATCTGGGGTTTTCTGAGGTTTCACCGAGGTGAGAGCAGGTGGGTTGACTTCCCTGACGGGACTAACCTTAATCTTGCGTTTAACACCACGCTTCAAGCATCCACCTCCTCCTTCTAAATTCTCATCACCTCTCGATTTTACTATCTCGAGAGGTTTCCGATTCATAACTGAAGTTGGTACAAGATAAAATTCTATCATGATTTATTAAACAATCTTGAAATAATATCTATTGCTAGAGGTAATATAATACTAAGAAGATTTCCACCTCTGATACTCAGCAAATATTTCTTTTTACGCTGAAAACCAATTTTCTTACAAGCTAATGATCTAATCTCGTTCTTGTACTTTTTAAATATTTTAGGGTCTAATGGTATTTTATTCTTGAACAAATTCTTGAAAATCTCACTGATACAACTTATGTGTGTTTTCTTAAACTGTTGTAATAAACTCTTCCGTTGATTGCCTGGGAGACTATTAAGTAATGTAATTAATTCTTTAAATTTTTCTAATAATGATTTTTTCATTGTACCTTCAACAAATCTCCTTCTTTGACCCACGAATTAAAAGTGGAATCATAACCTTTATAAGATACAAAATAATGCGTAATTCCACCAATTTTTTTTCGTTTCAATACTCTGTCGATAATATATTCTGGAGGCGGTATGACTGGGGTCAATTCTTCGCGATAAAATGTTCCTTTAATCTTTTCACCTTTCAAATCTTTCAAATGATATGTTGTTATAGGTTGAGAATTATTAATTCTATATATTTTAAATATTTCCTCTGTATTTTGTGTGTGAAACCCTCGGTTAAACGCGGATGATCTGCTAAGAGTCACTCTTGTTGTGTCTCCAACAGCCAATTTCTTACTGATTCGTTTCTTATTGGATCTTCCATTTTTATAATTTATGCGAAACTGATTCCTTATATCATTCAATGTCGTAATACCATGGACTTGCAATGGGGTTTTACCGCCAATCCCCGAGTGTGGAGTTGAATTATACGCATCTACTAATTCATTTAACACTTTTGAATAATTAAATGTATTGGCACTTGTCATATACTTGTATAATTTACGTTTCAACGTTTGCAAGCCTCTCTCTGCAATGGAAGCTTTTGTTTCATTCGAAAATACATGATATAACTTTATATGCTTACTCTGGAGATAATTCTGTACCTGTTTATTTAGAAACTCCCTGCCTTTATCTGTAAATAATCTCGATATATTCTTCGCCTTTTCGTTCTCCAATATGTTTTGTAATGCATGTAAAGTGCTCGGTCCGTCTTTCTTTTTCATGAGTACTGCTTGTAAATATCTTGAAAAAACATCGATACACACGAGAATGTATTTATATCCATCATTATATCTGGATAATTTAGACATATCACCCAAATCGCAGGTTAATATCACTCTGGGTATGGGAGCAATTATTTTCCTACGAGGAAACTTCTTAGGTTTAAGAACATATAAAGTATATGATCTTTCTGAATTTAAGAAATTTCTGACCTCTTTCAAGGTTATGGACGGATCAATCTTTTTTACAGATGTATATAAACTGTTTACACCAGAGAATGATCCTGCAGAACCAGGATCTCTATAAACCTTTTCAATTAATTTTGCTCGCTCCATTGGTATACAATTTCGTAGGAATCCTGGCGTAACACACTGGTTCGCAACTGTAATGCTTCTGGTGTATTTAATGCAAGGTCTATGAATAAATAACCAAAGGGTGAACGATTTATAGCAGATTTATATATATTTACAAATTCTTTATTTTTTCCGAAAACTTGTCGCCCCAGAATCTCTACTTGTCCAAGATCCCTCATTTTAAATAAAGCAAAATGCGTGGCGTTTAAAGCCATGGTACGACTATATCGTCCTCCGTGAAATATATTTTGAGTAATTAGAATAATGCTTATATTATGATGTCTACCTTTAGTAAAACATTCGAGAATAATTTCGCTGTTACCAGCTTTTAAAAATAGATCATCAACAATAATTATTGTATTTTCATCAGATGATGCAATGACATTCTGCGGGTCGATAATATCTTTACTTAATGTTAATTTATGGGATATCTCTGAATCTTTTTCTAAGGGATGTGATGTCACCCCGCATATTATAATGTTATGAAATTTCTCATGGTATAACTTTAATAATTTTGATGTGAAATAAGATTTGCCACTATTCGAATAACCGGCAATGATAATCCTTGATGGATAACGAAATATATCTACGTCAGCAGATGTGTATGTTGTCAAGTTCATTGTACTGTCGAGAGAGATTATGTTTACCATAGAGAGGTGACTTGTACACTGTAAGTGTTAATGGGTTTTTAAGATATATAACAGCTAAGTTAATGTGGAGTAACCTCCTGTTGCGGGACTGCCTCACCAAAATTAGTTACTTTAGGGTGCCGATTGACACGGGTGTTGGGGTAAGGAGAAGACCGTGTGATTTTCTACCTTGGATGTGAACCGCATTTCATGGCGTCGTCTGTCTGACCTGAGTTGATGCAGGTGTTCGGTAAGGAGAAGAGCGTGTGATTTTCTACCTTGGGTGTGAACACCATTTCATGGCGTCTGTCTGACCTGAGTTGACGCAGGTGTTCGGTAAGGAGATGGTTATCTTAAATCTACCTTGGATGTGAACCGCATTTCATGGCGTCGTTGGAGGGGGGAAGGGGTGTACAAAAATCATGACGCAATACTTTGGGGTAAGGCATTAGGTTAGGTTAGGTTAGGTTGGGTTAGGTTCGGTTAGGTTAGGCTAGGTTAGGTTAGGATAAGTTAGGTTAGGTTAGGTTAGGTTCGGTTAGGTTAGGCTAGGTTAGGTTAGGTTAGGTTAGGCTAGGTTAGGATAGGTTAGGTTAGGTTAGGATAGGTTAGGTTAAGTTAGGTTAAGATAGGTTAGGTTAGGTTAGGTTAGGTTAGGATAGGTTAGGTTAGGTTAGGTTAGGTTAGGTTAAGATAGGTCAGGTTAGGTTAGGTTAGGTTAGGCTAGGTTAGTTTAGGTTAGGATAGGTTAGGTTAGGTTAGGTCAGGTTAGGTTAGGTTAGGTTAGGTTAGGTTAAGATAGGTTAGGTTAGGTTCGGTTAGGTTAGGTTCAGTTAGGTTCGGTTAGGTTAGGTTCGGTTAGGTTCGGTTAGATTAGGTTAGGTCAGGTTAGGTTAGGTTAGGTTAGGATAAGTTAGGTTAGGTTAGGTTAGGGTAGGATAAGTTAGGATAGGTTAGGTGTGTTGGGAGATGGGTGAGTGGATGTGAAGAAATGCGGGTGAGATGGAGAGGGGTATGGGGAGGGTTGTATTAGAAGTTTAATGAAATATGGGGAGATTTTACTGAAAATAAAGGTAATGTGTGAATATTTTAAAAAGAAATTATAGAATTGAAAAGTTATGATATATTGGAAAAGAATGGAGGGTGTTGAAACATGTCGCAATAGTTGGGTAGTGAGATTAGTTGATGCGAGTATAATATCAATTTATGTGGATACAAGGACATGGGTATGGAGAGGATTTTATTAGAATTTTAGTAATGTAAAGAGGAATGTGTATTACATTTAAGATTCAGTAAAAAAAGGTGAAAAAAAATTGTGAATAAATTGGTAATTGATGAGGGTTGTGGGTAATGTAGTCGAACTAGTAATACCAAAAAAAAAGATGATATAAGTGGGTTGTTTTTGTGACTTTTTCTGATGAAATTAGTTAAACGAGAAAAAATTGTGGGATGTTGGTGATGTGGGTTGTGGGTGATGTGGGATGTGGGTGTTGTGGGTTGTGGGTGTTGTGGGTGTTGATCTTAGTTTATGGTGATTTTGGTGGTGTTTTGAGTGCATTCAGTGGTGTTTTAGTAGTATTCAGTGGTGTATTTGGGAGTACTCAAATGGTGTTTTGAGGTTATTCAAAGGTGTGATTATAAGTTGCGGATTGTTGTTGTTGTGACTTTCTGATGAAATTAGTTAAAACGAGAAAAATAATTGTGGGGTGTGGGTGATGTGGGTGGGTTGTGCGTGTTGTGGGGTGTGGGTGATTTGGGTTGTGTGTGTTGTGGGGTGTGGGTGATGTGGGTTGTGGGTGTTGTGGGATGTGGGTGTTGTGGGTGTTGTTGTCGAACTAGAGATACCGAGAAAAGATGTTATAAGTGGGTTGTTGATGTGACTTTTTCTGATGAAATTAGTTAAAACGAGAAAAAATTGTGGGGTGTGGGTGTTGTGGATTGTGGGTGTTGTGGGTGTTGTGGGTGTTGTGGGTGTTGTTGTCGAACTAGA